>NW_027421442.1:0-4091 GCF_009905375.1 Apium graveolens
ATCTTCAAAACTAGGACGCTGACTCACATAGACTTCCTCCTCCTAGTCTCCATTCAGAAAGGAACTTTTAACATCCATTTGATAGACCTTGAAATTGGCATGGATGCATAGGCTAAGAAGATTCTGATGGCTTCAAGTCTTACAACAGGAGCAAATGTTTCATCAAATATATTCCTTCTTGTTGACAATAGCCCTTAGCACCAATCTAGCTTTGTTCTTGACTACTATGTCATTTTCATCCATCTTGTTTCTGAATACCCTTTGGTGTCAATTGGATTCTTTCCTCTAGGCTTGGGCACCAGCTTCCATACCTTATTCCTCTCAAATTGGTTTAGCTCCTCCTGTATAGCTAAAATCCAATCAGGATCCAACAAAGCTTCTTCTACCTTCTTTGGTTCTTCCTCAAAAAGAAAGCTGTTGTACAGACATTCTTCTTGAGTTGCTCTCCTTGTTTGAACTCTAGAAGATACATCACCAATGATGAGCTCAAAGGGGTGATGTTGTCCATTTTCTTTGTTGAGGTAGATTAGCTCCAGATGAGAGGCCTCATTGTTGTCTTGATGTGTGATTGAGTTTTGATTGTTAGATTCTCCCCTGAGTTAATGGATCTTTGATTTGAGAAAGGGGAGCTTTCTGTAAGTGATCTATCCTGACTCCCAGCTCCTTTTGATAACCCGACGGATGGTGAATTTTGAGTACCGACCGATGAAGCAGGTTGCCTTCCGACGGATAAAGCAGATTGTCTCCCAACGGATGAAACATTATGCAACTCGACAGATGTTGAATTTTGTGCTTCATTGGTAGTATATTTTCTGCATTATCCTTTGATACTGTTTCTTGATCACTTTCATCATCACTGTCATCACTAACCATCTCCACATTGTCAAATTTGAGGCTCTCATGGCAGTCTCCATCTTGCAGTCCTTTAATCTTTTTATCATCAAACAACATGTATTGATTCCACAACAATGTTGGTTCTTAGATTGTAGACTCTATATGCTTTACCAACAGCATATCCAACAAAAATCCTTCATCTGCTTTAACATCAACTTCCCATTCTGATTATTTTGATTTCTCAAGATATAACATTTGCAGCCAAGACATGAAGAAAATTTAGAGTTGGCTTCTTGTTCTTGAACAATTGATAGGAGTCATGCCTTTTGCATGATTAATCAGAGAATATTCTGATGTAGCATGCAGTATTTACAGCTTCAGCCAAAAATATGTTGGTAATTTAGATTCTTCAAGCATTGTCCTGGAAGCTTCAATAATGATCTATCTTCCTTTCCACTACTCCATTCTTGTAGAGTTCTTGTTGCTGAAAACTCATGCAAAATTCCATTTCTTCACAAAATGCTCTCATAATAGAATTCTTGAACTCAGTTACATTGTCACTCTTGATTCTTCTCACTTTAAAATCAGGATGATTATTGACTTGCCTTATGTGATTGATGATGATTTCACTAGCCTCATCTTTAGACTTTAGGAAATATGCCCAAGAGAAGAACTTTGAGAAATCATCTACAATTACTAGGCAAAATCTTTTCCTTGAAATGGATAACACATTGATTGGTCCAAACAAATCCATGTGTAGCAATTGCAAAGGTTCTTCAATTGTTGAATCAAGCTTCTTCTTGAATGATGCTTTGATCTGCTTTCCTTTTTGACAGGCATCACACATTCCATCCTTAGAAAACTCCACTTGAGGAATGCCTCTAACCAGTTCTTTCTTTACTAGTTCATTCATGGTCTTGAAGTTTAAATGGGATAGCTTCTTGTGTCATAACCAACTTTCATCCTGACTTGCTTTGCTGAGAAGACAAGTAATGGATTCTGCATTTGATGAGTTGAAGTCAGCTAGGTACAGATTTCCTTTTCTCACACCAGTGAGAACCACTTTGTTGCCTCTTGTTAGTCACAACACAGGCTTCTGAGTTGAAGGTTACTGAATTGCCTTTATCACAAAGCTGGCTGATACTCAGAAAATTATGCTTGAGACCATCCACTAAGGCAACTTCCTCAATGATGACATTATCTTTGAAATCATGCCATATCCCACAGTATAACCCTTGTTGTATCTCAAAAGTAATACAGAGCCAGCTCTCTCCTTGAACTCTGTGAGCAGGGTATAATCACCAGTCATGTGTCTTGAACAACCCATATCCAAGTACCATAAATTCTTTCTATTTCCCTGCACATATCAAAATCAAATCAAGTTGATTTTGGTACCCAAGTTTCCTTGTGTCCTACCTTGTTAGCTTTTTTTCTGTTTCTTAGGTTTTATCTCATTTGACTTGGGATATCAGATTCATCCTTAGTCATTTGAGTGAACCTTTGAAACCATTCATTACAGCAGAATTATCATCATGTTATGATTAACAGGGAATGGCATGCTATAGTGAACATGTTATTCCAGTAAGGCATGCTAAATGGGCATTTGTGGCATACTAAATGCAGCATAATAAGGATTAGGTGCAAATGGCATATTAGCAAACTGTGCATTCATATTCTGTGTAGACATAGCATTCATAGGTATAGGAGTATGGCATTCATGTTGGGAAAGTGAGGTGGCACAGATATGGAAGTAGGCATGGCAGATTTGCAATTAACAGATAACTGATTTACACTACCACACTTGACACAGATTTTTCTAGGGGCATATTTATCAGGTGTGTATATTGTGTTTGTAATCCCTACTTTACCATTTCTATTATTTTTCTTTTTAGCCTCTGTTTTAACCTCAATATTTTCAAGTCTGTCACTCAATTGCTTGACAGTCCTATGACCAACATTAGCCTTCTTCTCTTCTTCACTTGATAGATTCTCCTGGAACAAATTTCTTGGAAAACTGATCCATATCTCTCATTAACTTGACAAGCTTGGCTTTACTCACAGGCTTGATCACAGTCGACGGATGAGGATTTATGTCACTTGACGGATAACCCTTTTTGCTATCCGACGGATGACCCTCATCATCCATCGAGTCTACATCTGTTAGCATCCTTCCACCAAATTAGATTCTAGCTTCTCTTGTTCTTCTTCCAGGCTGCATCACAAAGGACTCAATCCCTTGAACTTTGGTGATTTGAGCATGAACATCTCTAGATGTTTTCCATGCTTTGATCACCTCCTGTTCACGTTCAAGCTGCTTCTTCAAGATCTCTTCTTTCTTCAAGGACTCAGTTTTTCATCCTTAGCAATTTCCACTCAATATTATTTTCAAATTCAATGAACTAGAGACTCTAGCATTATCCTTCACTTAAAAACAAATTATTTTCTTTGATTTTAGCAGTTTCTTTAGTGAGAGACTTAAGGTAACACGCAAATGATATAATTATGTAGACAGTCATTTATGCATCATTCACTCAGCTTTAGATAAATGTTCAAGGTTAGTGGTAATACCTGATTACTCGAAGAACTTGTCTCTGTTTCATCAGACTTGGCCATTAGGGCTAGATGACATAGCTGACTCATCATCCTCATCCATCATACAGACCATCTGCAGCCCAGTCATTTCTTGTGTAGAAAAGCCCTTTCCTTGTATTTGAGCAGCTTAAAGTATTTTGTTTATAATCCACAGGCTCAAACTTCTTTTTGTTGGAATCTGACTTTCTACACTCACTGGCAAAGTGCCCTACCAAGCCACATGTGAAACACTTGAATTTTGATTTATCCACCATGTTTCTATTTGGCTTAGCTGCTCCAAAGTCTTCTTGAACTTGAGCTGGCAAAATTCTAGAAAGAAATGCTAGATGTTCATCAATATCTTCCATGTCATCTTGGCTCAAAGAATCTTCATTTTCTGCTGCCATCCCTTGCCCTGTTTTCACAGACCTTGAAGTTGATTCAACAGCTTTCACTTCTTCTCCTTCTCTTTTCTAACTCAGCAACTCTTCTTTCTTCTATCCATCCTCTCATCTTCTCGATTTCAAGCTTAGGTTTCAGGATGCCATACAGTCTCTCCAAAGTAAACTCTTATAATCTGAGCGTTTCTCAATGAGACTGATAGGCTTTCATTCCTTGTTGAAGAGATCTAAGGAACTTCAGAGTGGAGTCTTTGTCTGATAGACCTTCCATGCAACTTCAGAGCA
>NW_027421443.1:0-32208 GCF_009905375.1 Apium graveolens
AGTCATGTACATAGAACACAAAAATTGCATTGTTGCACTAACATAATCGATGGGTTGACATTGTTGTATTGTCTTAAATAGAATTGAATGTACTATGATGATGTCATAATATTTTTTGTAAGTTGGCTTAGAATGATGATATAACTTTAATTAGCTCTTCCTAACAAAAAAACTTTTATTGCCCTTATCCTTTAACAAGATTTATCAATCTAGATTTTCCAGCTATGGAAGATAGTACATTAATTTAGTCAGACCACAAAATTCAAAATCACTAAACTACAAATTTTCAAATATGGTCAGTGTCCTATTAAGTTATCCATGATCATATTTGTTCTAACTTGTGTGGCTATCAAGCCTCTCTGTATTGAAAGAAATGAACTAACAAATCTCATGCTCTTTATTGAAAGAAATGAACTAACAAATCTTGTGACGCTAGGCCTTACCATATCTCTTTTTTTATAAATTTTCTCATTAAAGTTTAGGTCTTGTGATGTGCATTAATAAAAATGGTGAGGGTCTTTGTTCCTTCAAATATTCCTTCAAATTTTGGAATTTTACCCGAAAAAGAGAAAAAAAATATGCACATACAACTTGAAAAACTGCAGCATGGACGCATTTAAAAACTACAAAAACACTTGTAAAATCTGCTAAAAACAGAAATTTTGCAGCATGAACATGTAAAAATATGCTGAAAAAACAACAGCATAAAGCCGTTAAAAACTACTGAAAAACTGTTGCATAGATATATAAACCTACTGAAAAATAGAAAAATGTAGTCTGAGCATGTAAAAATCTGTTAAAATAGCAGCAGAAAACTGTTAAACTTACCAGAAAAAACTGCCGCATAAGTACATTAAAACTAGTGTGTTGTTGAGCGATGATGACATCTCATTGATCATATGTATAGTAATACTAAAGTCAAAAATACAAGCGGATGTAAACGTACATGATGTTAGATAAACCCAATATGAGATTCTATATGTCTGTTGTGTCATAAGTAATTCTCACAATAATAACGATGTAATGGTCCTTAGACTTGAAATCCTCATATTTCTATATGAGAGTTAATGTACTTTGATCATATTAAAAGTTACATTTGACTGAGTAATAATGGAGAAGCAACAATTTGGAGGATAACTCAACTAACTTGAAAAAATAGATCTTCACTAAGCTTTCAAGATTCAGCTCTGGACTTGTAAATAATTATATCTTATACCTTCTGCATCTTCTCTAAATTTTCAGCTTCAGCAGAGAACTGGTTCTTCTCTCCTTTAAATAATGTTGCAGATAGACACGTCTTTCCAAATTCTGTCTTCAATCTTCAGATCTTCTCATAGAGCATATAGAAAAAAAATTGGAACTCAAAAATTATCTCTCCCCTAAGATGAAGAACCTCCCCCTAGTACAATAAAGGTGAAAACTCTCCTCCAAAGTATAAGAAAAACTATTTTTCTGTAAAATATCTTAATCTTCTATAATCTATCCCCTTGGTTGGGAATCGTTAACGTGTAGCCGTCGTATTCCCTGATTTTCTTGAAACTGTTTTTGTGCATAACTTTTGGACTTAAGAACCTACTTCTATGAACTCACCACTGCCATACACTCACCACTTCCATATTTATATAGGCTATGTTTTATGCTTCTTTTTTATATATAGATCGCTTTAATCGGATTTACGGTTTAGGACAAACGACTGTTTAAAGTAACTGAGTTTCGCGAGCGAACCCCTACCTCGAGTAATAGTTGTAATATTTTTATTTCAGGAGTGTTACATAATTGGTTCAGTCTTGATGTGACTAATCAATATTGGTGCACTTGTCATATATTTGATCATGTGATCTTAACTCAGATTGCCTTATTTCCATCATCCTAGTTTAGAATAGTTATTACCCTCTCTATGTATCGGACTTATAACAAGATGAAATGTTCTAATCTAATGAGATCTGAATAGACAGAAATGTTAAAGGGAAGAGAAGGCATAATCATCTGAGACATCCTTCATGAATACTTATAGAGGTAAGTAAAGGTAAACTTCTTTTATCTTAAGATGATAAGCTCATGAATCACTCTGATGTTGATCTCTAAATTCTCTGATATTGTACTTTGGAAATTTGTGATCTTCAACCCTCGATAGTTTTAGGAACTGACTATGAGCCTATCAAACCCTATAGGTTCTTATCCAAGTCATTGAACCAAACACTTCCCAAACAACATCCTTTACTTTGCTCTGATATATTCACCATATTTTGTTCTAATACATATAATTTTTCTTGAGATATCAACTTGGTGGTCAGAGAAATTAACCATTTGATTTTGGAGTTGTGTTGAGAATGAGGGAGATAGTGCCAAGAAGCACCACATAAGGAAGGAGTGGTCAACCCTACAGTTCTATCTCTCACAAAGTAGTGGAGTATCTAAACCTTGAGACATCTGTAAGCCCATCTGTATTCTCTCGAAAGGATATAGATCTGAAAAGGCACATAAACTGTTACTAGGTGCATTCAACCAACAGAATGTTATCTATTGAAATTCGTCTATCAGCCAGGACATATGAATGAGAGTCACTACCCTTTGATCTAAATATTTCCTATGTACATGTGAGATTCACACACTAGGAAGTTTTTAATGAAGCAATTGTTGTTAAACCATATCAAGGTCACTAACAATAACTGGATATTAATCCTTAGATCCTGGCCCTCAAAGTCTTATACTTTGATCTTTGGATTAGTTATGATTCTGTACCTTAGTGGTTCATCGAATCTGATAAGTCTTCACATACTTTAGAAAATATCTTTGATCCCTAATGGCATATCACTGGTCATTGATTATATTCCCAGAATTCAAATATGGCAACGATTTTAACTTTAGTCAAAATTATAACTTGTAAATAAGGACTCAGATATTGAGGGATATTAGGAATTCTACCACTTAAAATATTTCTAATTTCTGCTCTCAGAAGGAACATTTTTGAATCTCTTGACTGAGAGTTTCCATCCTTGAAGGTGAAAGGCAACTTTTCTGTAAAAAGGATTTTCTTGCAGGTACACTTAGGAGGCGTTTGGATGCACGATGGGAATGGGAATCGGGAATGGGAATTGAGGGGATGGGAATGGGGGTTAATGGGAATGGGAATGAAATGGAAACCCAAGGGGTATGGTGGGTTTGATTTACCCACCAAGAGGGAATGGAGTTCCCATTCCCCGCCACTAAATTGGTAATCCAAACACTATCACTTGGGTTTAAGGTTCCGATTCCCGTTAAACGGGCACATTAACCATCAACCAAACACCCCCTTAGATGTTTGGAGCTCTAAGTGAGTGACACACAGTGAGACTGAGTGAAAAACAATTGAGTATGAGAGTGGAGTGAAATATATTGTGAGATCACTAAACAGAAACATCAGGTTTCAAGGTGAGGAAAAGGGTTTATACTGTATAATTTCTTCACTTGGTTGTGCGGTTCCTATTCCCTATTCTGATATACATTTTAAAAAAATTACTCAACTAAGGGGGAGAGATTATAGAGATATTTTAGAGATTATACTGAAAAATAGTTTCCATATTATAAGGAGGAGAGTTTTCACCTTTAGTGTACTAAGGAAGAGGTTCTTCATATTAGGGAGAGAGATTATTGGTTCTAGAGTTCCAAAATATTTTATATATGCTCTATGGGAAGATCTGAAGATTGAAGACAATATTTGGAAAACGTATTTATCTACAACTTTATATAAGGGATGAGGAAGAATTAGTTCTCTGCTAAAGCCGAAGGTTTATAGAAAATGCAGAACATATAAGATAGGTATTATTACAAGTCCATAACTAAATGTTGGAAGCTTATGGAAGATCTATTTTTGGAGGTTAGTTGATTTATCCTCCAAACTGTTACTTCTCCGTTATTATTTGAGCGTTAGGTGTAAAAGTCAAATTGGGAGGAGATTGTTGAGCAAGATTAAAGGTGTATGCATAACTCAACAATGTTGGTTTGGATAACTCATCATAGAATAAAGGACTTGCAAATAATCTATGTTCCACTGAGATCAGTAAAGATTGAAGATTAAGTATCGACACATATGGTTCTTAGAATTGTAGTGAAGAAGTCGTCAACAGAAGTCCGGGTGTAGTTCATTAATATGTTCAAGCAACAGAGGAATAAGATTGAAGATATTCGAAGCAGTTCTTAGGATTAGTATGAAGACATCAAGGAATCTTAGTGAAGTTGGTTATATATGGTAGAAGACTGAACAATATTTTGAAAAGACTATAGTACGAAGTCATTAGAGGGAAATTATTCATCTGTGAACCAGACATTACACTAGGCTGTCAGTGATACGTGATGGGAACACAAGTACTATCATTAGAAGAACTTTAAGTAAGGATTTTTATCTAAATATGAAGGATATATGCTTTATATGAAGGCTCGGAGAGAAGCCGTGTGAAGATGGAAAGTTAAAGGGTTAAAGTGCTCTACCAAAAACTAAGGGAAAGTGATCACTACCTTATAGTAGGAGTCACCAAAGCTACTCTTTTACCTAGTAGGAGCCACTACCTTATCATATGGCTCAAAAACTAAGTACTTGAAGTTTTATTGACCTAGTATGAGGCACAGGGAACAAATGAGATCAAAAACTAAGTCAGAAGTGCACCTTGTTCACTATAGGCATCACTACCTTCTTCATTGGCTCCTTAGAGGTGCCACCAACTCCAGAAACTAAATAAAGGAGTCCCTATACACCCTCTAGGCACCACTCCTTCCTATGGTACCCTTGTAGGTGCCACCTACAGCTTGTCCACTCAGAAACTAAGTTAAAACTCTATATTGTACCCTGTAATGAGCCACCACCCTCTCCTACTTACCTATAGGCACCACATGCATCAAAGGCATTGGACTACTTTAGGTGCCACCAAGTCTTGTACAACACCTAGGAGGCGCCACTTGAATATTTGAGCTAGAAACTAAGTGGTAGTTATCCTTCTTAGGCACCACTTGCTCAAGGGAATAGTACAAAGCACATGTTGGACAAAAATGGAAGTTGCTATCATTTTAAATACTTAATATAATTAATCTATGTATGCTTTCTTCCTCTCCAAGCTAGTACTCTACCTACCAGCCTATATAATTAAAAGATGCTAGGTTAGAATTGTATCTCTCGACCGGGTGAATAGTGTGAAGCTCTTGCAAACTATTCTCAGCACACAAAAACATTAATTTGACAAGGAGAGCTCATACCCAATTGATTATTCACCATTAAGGTCTTACACATTTAGATACACTCATCATTTATAGTTTCTTTGATTTTTTTTGATTATCATTTGATAAGAGCTGTAGGTTTTTTAGAGTGATAGAAAGATTCCATTATTTTGATAGCTTACAAATTTGTATTGGATCTTTCTTTTTGTAACATTGAATATATATTCCAAAGTCTAAGAAAACCTTTGTGGTTCAATTTCTTTATATAAGAATTATTTCGTGAAATCTCTTGTATTTTTTTATTTTATTTTAAAGTTTCATTTTCCGTTGCATTTAGTTTTAAAATGAAGAACATATATTACCCCTCCCCAGTATGTACCTAGTGGACCTAACACTGTCTATTTTGTATCCTGTAAAATCAAGCATCTAAATATCTTATTAGCTTAAAGTCTGAATCACTAGGATACCACAAACCAAGATTCATGGTTCCTTTGAGATATTTGGAAATTCTTTTTACAGCTATCAGATGTAGTTTTCTTGGATTAGCTTGGAACTTTCCACATAGACAGGTAGCATACATGATATCAGGCCTATTTACAATCAAAAATATGAGTGAGCCAAACTTAGCTCTATAGTTAATTATATCAACTGATGAACTAGTATTTAAATCTAACTTGATTGTAGTGGCCATGAGAGTTGTAGTAGTTGAGCTGTCTTGCATTCCAAACCTTTTCGGCAAATTTTTTATATATTTAGATTGACTAATGAAGATCCCTTCTTCACTTTTCTTGACTTGTAACCCCAGAAAATAACTCAATTCTCCCATCATACTCATCTAATATCTAGACTGCATCAGCTTAGCAAACCTCTCAGATAATTTATCATTAGTAGAGCCAAAAATGATTTCATCAACATATATCTGAACTAATAACAAGTCCTTAGCCACTGTCCAGTAAAAACTGTGCAAGTGTTTTTATACTAGGCTCTTGAAGTTTGCTTTAGTTCATAGAGTGTTTAATCCTAATCTGTAGACATGATTTGGATATTTTAGACTAATTAATATTGAATGTTGTTCAACATAAACTTTTTTCGTCAATTTCACCATTGAGAAATGCACTTTTTACATCTATTTGGAACACTTTAAACTTCATGTGAGCAGCATAGGCCAAAAAGATTCTTATGGGCTCTAGTCTTGTACCAGGAGCAAAAGGCTCATCATAGTCAATTCCTTCTTATTGAGAGTTCCCTTTGTAAATAGCCTTGCTTTATATCTTGTAATGATACACTCACTATTAGTTTTGTTTCCGAACACCCATTTAGTATTAACCACTTATATGTTATTTGGCCTTGGCATTAGAGTCCATACTTTGTTCCTTTCAAATTCATTGAGCTCATCTTGCATTGTTAGGACCCAGTCAAGCATCCAGAAGAGCTTCATCCACTTTTTTTGGTTCACTTTGAGATAGAAAAGAATGATAGAGACATTCATTTTGTGTGGCTTTCCTTGTCTTCACACCACTATCAGGATTTCCAATGATTAAGTCATGAGTGTGTGACTTAGTCAATTTTCTTGCAGAAGAAAGTTGGCTTCTTAAAGAAGATCATCCCCCATGATCCATGAAGTCTCTATTACCATCTTGGTGTGTATCATTGTTATTTCTAAAACTCCTCCTAAATCAGTGTTTTTGGAATTATCAGGATTTATCTCATCAGTATTTGAGAAATTAGAGTCTGATGAAGTGTCTCATGATGTGTCTTCGCCTGTATCACTTGAACTTGACTCCTAATATTGGTCATGTTGATCCTCCTCAACATGTGATTCAGTATTTGTGGAGTTACCACTGGTACAAGTGGTTCATCGGAGTTTAGTGTTGATATGGGATTTTCAGTATAAATGTGTATTAATGTTGAGATTATATCAGGATTTAACTATTCAGCATATGGTACTTTATTTTCAAATCTCAGTTGTTCATGATCATCTATAATCTTTTAGACCTATGATCTTCTTATCATCAAAAAATATATGATATATTCTATGACTACTCTTGTTCACAGATTATAAACTATGAAGACTTTTGTTGATAGTGGATATCCAACAAAAATACATTCATCATCTTTTAGGTCAAACTTTGTAAGTTGTTCAGGATGAGTTTTGAGAACAAAGCATTTCCAACCAAAAGTATGAAAGTACTTAAAATTTTGCTTCTTTCCCTTTACCATCTCAAATGGTGTATTTCCCCTTCTTTTTTGTCATATAGTAACATTCTGCGTAAAGCATGCAATTTGCACAGCCTTAGCCCAAACGTAGGTTGGTAATTTTGCTTCCTCAAGCATGGTCCTTGTGGCTTCTATAAGAGTTATGTTCTTCATTTCTACAACTCCATTTTGTTGTGGAGTTCAAGGGGAAGAAATTTTTTTTGATTTCCTTTTGTTTACAGAATTCTTCCATAGTGTTGTTCTTGAATTCAGTTCCATTATCACTTCAAATTATTTTCATAATATGTGTTGATACTTTTTCCTAGTTGCTTTATATGAACAAGAAGAATGGATTGTGTCTTATCCTTTGTGTGCAGAAAAAAACCATGTGTATCTGGTGTACTCATCAACAATGCAAGTGCACACCTCTTCTTGCTATATAAATTACATTAACTAGACTAGAAAATCAATATATAAGAAGTGAAATGGTTCAAGAATTGAGAATTTAGTCTTACTCTTAACTGATGATTTCCCTTAGCTTGGTCTTCTTGCATGAATCACACAGTCCATCAGAAATAAAACTGAATTGGGCATCCTCTTACAAGATCTTTCTTCACAGGTTCATTAATATTGTTGAAGTTCAGTTGACGAATGTCTTCTATTTCCAATTTCAGTTGCCTTCCACAGTTTCCTCTACATAACAAACAAAATTATAGACCCTCACTTATTTGTGGAAACCCTGGTTTCATATAAGCTTACCATGTTTGTTACCATTATTGCAACATTGCCACTTTAATTGCTGATATTTCAAAATGCTCATCACTTAAAATTCACATGATATACATTGCCACTTAAACTCTAAGTGGTGATGGCTTTATTTTCCAGTCATATGCCTTGAGCATCCACTGACCTAGAGTATTTTCCTCGTTACCGGCTACATTAGATAAACCATTAGTTAGATTTTGAAGGGGACCCCGACCTTTTTTGGATCCTTGACAATATTACAATTAATTAAATATTGTAGCAGAAGTCTCATATTACAGTTATTTTAACCTTCTTAATATAAGGAGATACAAATACAAAAATATTTAATTTTATCCAAGGAGGATTTCAGTTTATGACAACTATCAGAATTTAAAATTTGGCCTTAAATGCTGATTTTGAACTCGTCTGACTTACTAATTTCAGTCCATCAGTATTTAAGTCAAACTTAACAGGTTTTAACTTAGTCTTCTCTTTTAAAACATGTTTATACTAGTTTAAGATTCGCATACCCGCTTTTCTTTAACATCTTCACTACTAGGTTTATCTAGATTACCTAATTTCGAACCCCAATAGCCACTTTAATTATTCTATAAGTTTTTTTCCTGAATTAGTCCAGAGTTTGATTATTTCCCTTTCTTTAACTAACTCATTCTCAAGATAAGCATGTTTTTCTAACAATTTATCTTTAACATAAACAATCATCTCTTTATTTTTGAATTTCTAGCATGAAAATTAACTCAGCTTCTAGGAAATCATCTCTTTTCTTTAAGTCTGAATTCTCAATTCTGATCCTAGCACTTTCAAGGGTTTGTTCCCTATAACTAACATGCAAGCTTTTAAGAAATAATCTTAACTCATGGATATCATCAGTATCAAAAGATAGAGTTGTTTGAGGTATATTGGTCTCGAGAGCCTAGATTCACTTTCAGCATTTTCTATGAGAGCATAGTTAACACCCTCATCAAATTCTGAAGCATCATCCTAGTTCTTCTTCTTTGTGATCAAGGCTTGCTTCGTTTAGCTTTTAGCTTTCTGCATTCAACTGCAAAATTTCCAACTCCATCACAGTTGTAACACTTGATCTTGGAGTCAACTTTTCCAGATTTGGGCTCTTAATCATCATATTTTATGTAGTTCTTCTTATCAGTGTTTGAAGCACTAGAGCCTTTCCTGGAAAACCTCTTTCCTTTCTTGAAGTCCTTATAAGCCATCCTCTTAAAGATTTTAACCATTAAAGCAGCCATCTGCAAGATCTTCCCATCATCACAATGATCACTTTAAGAGTCGGTAGAGATATCAGAGTTCGATTCATCATCAGTATATATTTGATGACTCGGTATCAAACTTTGCAATCATAGCATTTCCTCTTGAATGACTATTTCTTAAAAACCTTTCCCTTAGATCTTGACCCCTTTCTTTTTCTCTTTTGCTCCATCTCCAGTTCATGAATTTTCAGCATTCCATAGATCTCATCCAGGGGTGTATATTCAAGATCATAGTTGTCTCTTATGGACTTGACCTTCAAGTCCCACTTTTTGGGGAGTGCAAGAAGAAACTTCTTATTTGAGTCTTCTGCATCATACTCTTTGTCTACAAGTGACATATCATTCAAAATTTCTGAAACCTCTCATAGATCTCAGTCAGTAGCTCATCATCTTTTGAGTCAAAATGCTCATACTCTTGTGTGAGTATAGTTTTCCTATTTTTCTTCATAGCAATTGAGCCTTGATACTTAACCTCCAAGGTATCCCATATCTCCTTGGTAGTTTTTACATCCAATGAGTCTATTGGATATAACACTATCCAAACTGCTATGCAAAGAGATGTCCTGTCCTTGGCATCTTTCATGATCGATGCTAGATCTTCAGCAGTGTAGTCCTTCTCTTCTTATCAAACCATCTTTTTTAGGCTCACCCGCAACAGAAACATTCAGTTTCTCAGGCTTGTAAGGACCATCATAAATCCTTATCAGATATTCAAGATATGTAGCTTGTGGACACATAGCCATCTTACTTTACCATAGGATGTAAATTCACTTTCAGAATGGGAACTCTGATGGTTTTTATATATGCTCATATTGTTATTGATTTGATTTGTGACTAGTGCTGGTTGTGTTTGTTTAGGTTTCTTTTCTACCATGTTTTATTGTTTTATTGGATCTTAATCGGTTTTTGTATCAACAACAAGTTCTGATACCAATTATTAGGCCTTTCAGTAGTACTATAGTGGGGGTGAATATAGTGTATAACAATCAATTGAAATTAAATCTCAAAGATGAAGAACAATCTTATATTAATGAATAAAAATGTTTAATAAACTCTCTCAAAGGATATGAACAGAATATTTTCGAGAGCTGCTTGGTTGCACGCATGATATATCAATATTCGACACATATAATGTTAACCTTAGCTATGCTTATATACTGTACAGTTCACAATCAATTAGTTATTAAGATATACATGAATAAGGAAACCTATACATATTCAACTTTGATTGCTACAAATGTGACGCACTCAATCTCGGGGTTAGGAAATGAGGACTCACACACCTTTACCTATAATTAAAATAAGCATAAACCCTGATTAACTACTAACAGGATCAACATGATAAATATGAGGACAAGGATTACAACTACCAATCATAATAGAACTTACAACCCAAAATATTATTAAATAAACAATATCAATTTCCCGGCTGGGAACCGACAGATAACCATTGTATCTTTAAATATTTCCTTCTAGGCGCGAGCTCACTCAAATACCACACCTGCTCTGGCAACCGGAAGCCCTCAACACGATAGGGACCACCAGGTACGCTCTTACGAGCAGGGCGCCTAAGCCTGGCATCTTCTTGCTTAACTGCCATGGTTAGATTAAAACAAAACATATGAGTATAAAACTCCAGCGAGTACCTGTAAAGCAGGTTCTACGATATCAAATTACAATATACTTTACCAAACTCCGGGCATTCTACTTTATTTGTTCTAGGTGGCAGATTTCCAGCTTTTGGGTTAAGGAAAGGGTTTGAAGGAACAATACGGAGCTTTTAAGGAACAAGGCTCAACGTAGGATGAAGCCAACATTCATCACAAATCATTAAAGGATCAGGATAGATCTTTCAAAAGAGGAAAGCAACACTATTTCATTATACGGAATCAATCATATGATCAATAGATTTAAGAATCAGGTTCTCGAGCTTTAAGCTTCACATTAACATAATCAACTCTTTTCAAAACAATATAAACCATTAAATTTCAAGAATCAATTTACGGAACAGAAAGTTTCAGTTCACTTTTAAATAATCATTTAGAAACCCTTGATTGGATCACTTTATCTTTCCATTTCATTATAATACGGGTGATCAGCCCGTACCGACCTCCATCCGGTCTTTAAGGTTCCATCGGCATAATTTCCAGCCTTAATTTGGACTGGCCCCGCTAGACTCTTACCATGACTGGACTAGTCCCACTAGCCTCTTACGTCCCAATCCAATCCATCAGGAATTCATTTGGAAAACCTTGAGTTGGAAAAAAAACAAATAGGTTTTCAAAAATCCATTTTTATCATTACCAAGAATATGAAATCATTCAGACTCTCTCGAGTCGAAACTCATTCTTAAGTCAGATTTTAAGAAAAACATGTTCAGGGAGTGATTCAAGGATAAACAAGGAACAATTCTTAAGAATTCTGAATCAAGGATAACAAGGCCTTTAAGTTAAAAGGATCAACATCTGTCTAGGGATCAATAGGTGATCAGGAAATAAAGTATCATTAAACAGGGTTCACAAAGATAATCATAGGGTTCAATACGATTCATGGCTTAATAATAACTTGAACAAAAAAGGACAGATTATCAAAGGGTTGAATCAGTAAGCTTGTCAATAACAGTTTATCAAGATCAAAGACAAGGTATCTCAAATCAATATCAGGGTTTCACAAGTTAAACAGTTCAATACTCTACATGGTATGAACAACATTCTCTTTATAATCATTCACACAAGTAATCAGAGTTACTTGCCTAAATTTGCTTTCCTAAAGATTGAACTACTGCCACCTAGTATATCCTTTCCTTTCCTAGCCTGAATGCCCTCACACTCCGAATCTACAATAAAACCAAAACCTTAATCAGTTTCTCAACTCTCGTTCCCAGAACGATCACTCAATACGATAACTCGATTATATCCTTGACTCGGGTATATGAATATAGCTTATACACATAAGCACATAGCACATTCTTTACTCATAGCCTTATATCACTTTGCATATGCTCGCTAATCTTGACTATTTTCCCAGATCAAATATTATAACTCGTACAAACACACAATGACATGCACGACTATTACTTATAGCTTTTAACCTTAATTAACTCAATTCCCTTTTCTTTTATCCATAATTCGAACCAAAAACATAATCCAACATGCAAAATTTAAAGATTTTCACACATAAACACTTAATCATTCTATCATCTACCAAAAATCATATTTTTGACTTTAAATTTCTTTGGCCTATTCGGCCTTAACCACAAACATAATCAAACCAAAACATTCATCAACAACTCCTCTTTTAAGTCAACATGCATACTTATTACTTTCTAGTTAAACCTTAATCATACCAAAAATCAAGTCACAAAATCAATTTCTTTTTTTTTTATTAACGCAAGGTCGAACCATAACCTTCACCATGCATTCCCAAATTTCGCATCTAAACAAATGTACAAGTCCAATTATCATAGAATCTTAGTTAGCATACTTAATTCACAAAAGAACTTAGCCCTTTTTGATACATGCAAACATTAAGAAATTTTATCACCCAATCTTTACTAATTTCCAAGAATAAACATTAACGAGTCATGATCATTACTAAAAAATCATTTTTGATCTTTTAAAAACCAAGATCCCATTCGGTTTTTCAAAAAAAAAACAAACACATAGAAATGATCTTCTTAATCCTTAATTCACAAATCAACCCATAATCATATATCAAATCAATAACTCATTCATTTTAGAAAAACACCACATGTAAACTCAACTTCTAACTTTGCATCTTTAATCCTACTAATCTCTTAACATCAAACTAAGTTATCATTACAGCCAACAGAATCAATCTATCAACTTATAATCCACAAAATCATTTGAGCCTTTTTATCAAATACCATATGCAAACACAGATATTGATTTAAAGATTCTAGGAGCTCAGTTGTTTAACATCATGGCTCACCACCGGTTCACCGAAGTTCATCACCGAGGGGGCGGTGGCATCTCGGTGGTACCCCCATTCGGGGGGTTTCCAACCCATCAACCACCCATTTTCACAAGTAAAGCACACATGCAAACACATATCCTCATTCAAAACACAAACCCTTTGTTTCATGAAAACCGAACTCAAAAACCACCAAACCCAACTTTGATTTTTCTCAAGAACTTGAAAAATAGCTACATGCATGGATGAATACAAGTAGATATCTCTATTTCTCACACAATCATGGTTCTCTACCCGAAAATGAATGAAGAACAAGTGAGAGAGAGTGAAGAGAGAGTGTACCGAGAGAGAAAATCCGAGAGAGAGAGAGAGAGAGGAAGAAATGAGAGAAAAGAGAGAAAGAAGGGAGGGCTCGAAATAAAAAAGAAATAAGAAGGAGGTGGGGTGGGGTGGGGTGGTTTTATATTACCAAGGGAGGGTAATATAGTAATTAGGTTATTCTATGTTTTGATTCCCTTTTTATTCTTAAAAGAAAATAGAGTTGATCTGCAAATACTTCTCTCGGAAAGATGAATTTGTTTTGAATAAAATCTTTACCACGTAGATCTCAAAATTAGCTTTCCAACCATTACTCATAATAGATTTTCGAGCGAACGGTTGATTTTATATGATTTTTACAAGCTTGTGCTAGTAATAAAACTTTTCCATATAAAAGTCAATTTAAAATGCAACGATCACCAAATAAATCCGTCCATCATTTTTAGAAAGTCTACAGGATTATTACGAAGATAACAAAATAATTCCCATATTTTTATCTTACTTAGATAATTTTATAAAATGCGCGAAGGTTAAATAAACCTTTATTCAAATCACATAATTCCATTAAATTCATAAAAATGTCAAAGAGCACATAGTCATGCACATAGACAAGCAATCACACATATACAATCACATAACGACTCAGGTCTGATCACAGAATTTATTCTTCTTTAATCTTTATCCTTTTTCTACGCGTACTGGGTCACGTTCAGCCTGACGGCCCGACGCTCAGCGTTTCAATTACGCTTCTCATTATCATTATTGATCGACAACGTCACTTAGGACGATACACTTTATTTTCACATTCATTTCATTCAATCACACATAATTCACATTTTATATATTTAACTCCTTATTGGGATGGGTTCCGTTCTACCTGACGGCTCGACGACACAGCTTAACTCCTAAGCTGACTCTTTAAATTGGAACATTTTATTTACGCTCCTATATACTAATATGCAGAAAAGACAATTAATGAGCACTTAGTCACATAATTATAATCACGTCACATAAAGCATACTTTATTCACTTAATTACGTCAGAAAATTCTCAGTCGTCACAATAAATAAGTAAAGTCTTACACTAACATATCTCTCCAAAAATATAGCTCATGATATGTTTAACATGTTTAATTAGGTGTAAATTAGTTATTAAATAATTTATTTATAGCATTTTATGTAAATAATCAACACATAGACATTTGTTTTTTAACTAAAATCGATGTCTAATCGATTATAGACATCGGGTATTCACCGATGTCTAGAATAGACATCACCGACATCAACATCGGTTGGGAAATAGCATAGACATCGTCCAAAAAGTGATGCCTATGGACTTTTTTCTTGTAGTGACATCCTGATGAACTTGAAGTTAAAAATGTTATGCTCAGTGCCATCATTTGTAAATATGGTATTTCATATCCGTAATTAGTCCAGCAAGCAATTAACAAAATTTCAAAAAAATACTGTAAAGGTACATTTTCTCATTAAAGCATACGTCTTGTGATCTGCATAAATAAAAATGGTGAGTGCATTTGTTCCTTCAATTATTCCTTAAAATTTTGAGTTCTACCCGAAGAATAAGAGAAAAAAATATTTGTTCATGTAATATCTATAATATCTGCTAAAAATAAATATTTAGAGCATCTACATGTAAAAATATGCTGAAAACAGCAAGAGAAAGCTGTTAAAATCTACCGAAAAATTATTGCATAAATACATTTAAACCCTGCTAAAATAAAAAAAAATTCCAGCATAAACATGTAAAAATCTGCTAAAAATAGTAGCAGAAAACAGTTAAAATCTACTAAAAACTGTTGTATAAATACATTTAAAATCTGCTGAAAAATCTAAAAAAACTGCAGCAAAAACATGTACAAAACTGTTTAAAAATTGTACCAGAAACTGTTTAATAGTGTACGCAAAAAATGTAAAAAACTAATATATGTCATAACCTGAAACAATTTAAAATGTTGGAGCAAAATTTGCTCATAAAACATATAATAGTCTAAAAGTATAGTGATAAATACATACTCGTTCGAAAATAAGATTCAAAGTATGAGTTTTATAAGATATCCAAAATATGATAGGTTTTTTTTGCCTTTATTAGTTTGGCAGTAGACATGTTATTTGTATCGTTATGTTATTTGTATCGTTGTGTGTAACTACTTGAATAGTGGTTTTTGCTCCAATTTCATTGATAGACTTATCCACATATTCAAATATATATCTTCATGTGTGTAATTAACTTGAACTTTCATAGATATATAAAGCTAGTGCAAAGTTTACAATTCACACTTCATGTTCATATTATTTCATAAGGCCTTCCTTAACTGATATTTACTAGGTGACATGTATTGCGGGCCAAATCTACAAACACCCTCTACAAATTTAGGAAATCCATAATTATTAGTGGTATTAAATGGTACACCAGATTTCTACACCCAACGAGCTAAGTACACCGGTTCTTTCCTTGAACATTGCATCACTAATATTATGTTGTCTCTTCACTTTATGCAATGCAATAGTCGAATCTTTAGACCCTATTAGTCTTGAATATTCATCCAAAGGTCCGATTCATCCAAAGGTCCGAGTAAATATGGTTTTTACAATAGCTTCCACATCAATTATCTCTACATCATATCCTATGACTTCATCTCTGAATTCTTGAATATGCTTCTTTATATTCCCTTTTTTTCTTTTGGTCACATCTAAGTTGTCTTGTATATATCAGTCCAAAAGTATATTTTCATTGCAAGATTCCATATTTTCTCTAATACCAGCAATATGTTGTTTCAATAGATTAATACCTTTATAAAATTCACTACCACAAAAATTACACCTTCCTTTATTTGTTTTATCACCGACCATTGTTCCAGATACCCCGACAACATCAATAACATTGCCACTAGAATTTGTTGCATCTATAGTTTTTATAGACACTGAATTTATTGCTACGGGTGAACTAACATTTGTAAGTGTTTCCATTATATATAGTATATCACAAACAAAAAAAATAGAATAAGAGCAATAAATAACACATATAACAAAAACCTAAATCATATATTAAAAGGTCCAATACAAATACAGGCATAAACATCAAAATTCAAAGTTACAAATGCAACACTAGTACCAACTAAGGAATTCATAAGTAGTTAATATACATTACGAGGAGATATTAAATTATATATTTTCAAATTCCAATTAAAATATTGAATCTTTGATTTGGTGAGGGCTTCAATCATGAATCAAGATATTAAATATTTGATTTTTAATTTTTAAAAAAGAGATTAAAGAAGAAAATAATGAGTAAAGTAAAGAGTGTATAGATTACAGAAGAAGCACTGATTAACATTTCTAGCGTTCAACCAGAGTAAGAGTCTTGACTCAAATTACTCGGAGTCGAACTGAGTTTTGATCGAGTTTTAGTATAATCAATTTTCTACCCGAGTCACTAGGCCGAGTTGATAATTTTTACAACACTGTTTTTTATATATTTTATTGCACTTCAGTTAACATATATATAAGAACACCATATATTATCAATAGAAATGCAAATGCTACCATTATTATAAATTCGGCGAGGTCACTTTGTCTATATTTTTAATAGAAGTGCAAATGATACCAATAGTATAACTTCGTATATTCGATAGCTTTTATTCTTGATAAAATAAATACCTTACATCTCAATCTAATTCTTAGGTCAGATTTAAAAAATAATAATAATAATACTTTGGTCATGTCTATAAACTATAACAGAATTATATAAAATAAGATTCCTTCATTGAACATTACTGAACACTTCATCGTATATTTATGAAACTACACACAAAGATATCTCTTTAATTCTCTTATGTACTCACCAAGTCATATGTAAAGAGTACATAAATGTTGTTATTGTACTATCTTGAATATATAGAAATGAATTTACTAAGAGGATGCCATTTTTTTAAGTTAGCTATAGGATGATAATATAACTTTATTTTCCCTTATCCTTTTAAAGAGATTTATCAATCTTGATTTTTCGCTATGGATGATTGTACATTAATTTGGTCGGGCCAAAAATTCAAAAGTCACTTAACTATAAATTTTGAAATATGGTCAAGTGTACTAATCAGTTATCCATTATCATAATTGTTCTAGCTTGTGTGGCTATCAAGACTCTCACATTGAAAATTAAGTATTTTTCTCCTCCAAAGACAATTCTAGAAATCATGAACCTAATAATGATACCATAAAATATTTCATATATATTACTCTATTATTTTTCCTCTTATAGATTACTATATTTGTTTTGTCTTTTGTGTCTAGTAAATTTATATAATTGCATGAAGACTACTATAATGATCTTTAGATACTTAATATCCCTAAACCTATATACGGGTTCTACAAATCTCTGTAACACCCCCTTCTTTAAAATAAAAAAAAGTATTACTTATAATCCATAAACCTGCAAACATATAAATAATATATTTCTAAATAATAATTAAACAATCTAAAAATATTTAAAATAATATTAAATCTTCAAATTTTCTAAACCAATAATATAAATGGTGAAATCTCTAAATAAATAATTAAGTCTAGATAATTATGAAGTCCAAAATTCTAATCAATGAAATGGGGTAGCTCTTAATCACACATTCCTAAATCCCCCTAAGCAGCCGTCCGAAAAAATTTACTGTTTGAGTCGAACGCCTTGTACGGATTTGGAACACTATTTGTAAAACGGAAAATTTAAAATGAATATTTCATAGTTTATAATAAAATAATAATATTAAAATAAAGTATCGATAAAATAACGAGGGGCTAGGATATTTCATAACGAGATCAGAAAAGATATAAATACACACACATCATAGGCTACCTAATGCGTGCGAACAAAATGGATGACGTGTATGGCATATACAACGTCACCGTAAATGTAACACCCCGGTCCCACATCGAGGAGATTTGGGACTTCTGTTCAGTTTTTAAAGCAAAGTACTACTACTATGTGCACCAACAAATCATGATCTTTTGGGGGCTAGTCGTTACCCAAGTTGGCTGCACTCGAGACAGTATGCTTCGGTTTATTTCGGACTCGGAATCGGGACTCGAAAAATGCTCGGGACTTGACCCGGGTTGTCACAGTAAATTAAATCAAAAATCAAATTTTGGGTGCACCCACGTATCCTGAACAATTATTAAATGGCCAAATGTTCCTCCCAAGAGCTAACAGAAAAATACTCCGTGACAAATCACACTGTCACGGAAGTGTCATGTCAATGACATGCTCTAGCAGCTGATTAACTCGGTATACCCTATATGGTCCAAATAAAATAATTTTGCAAACTTTAAGAATCACTTGATTCAGATATTCTAGACAGATATGTAGAACGAATAATTTTTAGAATCACTAAAATAAATATTGGAATATTCCAAAACAGAATTGAAATATTGAGGAATGAAATTAAAATAAAAACTCTAGTATTTTGAAGCATGGTATCTAGTTAATGCATATAATTGCATCAAGACTACTATAATGATATTTAGATACTTAATATCCCAAACCCTTTTAGAGCATAATAATCACATCAGCTCTTCTAACCATTTTAGTATTATTACACATTGGTGACACATTGGTGATGATAAAAAAATAACATTTTACATGTATAATATTAATGATAATATATGATATACACGTATGTTGAACTAAAGCCTCTAGCTTTTATCTTTTTAAGGTAAGTTGGTAGGTTCTTCCCTTGTTGGGCATGGATAACAATTTTTGAATTGTTTGAAAAAAAATAACTAGCGAATACTTTGACAAAAGATTAAAGTATCATAATTAGTAAAAATATTGAATATTCAAATTAAATTTCAAAATTTAAAAATTAAAATTCAAGTGTATTAATCAGGATTTTGATAATTTCCTAAAATCTTATATTGTGTAGTGAATTAAGATTTCAACAACCATTAATATGGAAAATATCTAAATAATAATAATTGTACAATATAAGATTCTTTAAATTTATAGAAATTTAAGTGATCTTCATAAATATGTGATTTTATTCTTTGAATTTATATAGATAGAATTTAAGTATGATCTTATATATACTGGAATTAAAAAATTTAGAAACACACACATTAGGACCACCACTCAAACCCTAATTTTGTTTATTGAGAGACACTACCTCTCTTTGAAGCACACAAGTAACCTCAAAAGAAAATGGCTATTTTTCACTTGCTACCTGTTTGTCTTTTGAGTGCTATCATTAGTGATCTCGATTTCAATAGTATGATAAATGTTATTGAAATCCTGCAAAGTGAAATGTGCCCTCAAACATTTTTATTGGTCCTCCATGAAGTAGATTTCTCCTGTTTCTTTGATTTAGTCAATTGGGATGATAGGTTTTTAACTCTGATGACTCACCTGAATATTATGGGTGTCCCAGATGGAGTGTTTACATCGTAAGAAGACAACTATGGATCCAAGAAGTTCCTTTCAATGAGTGTTTTCCCATTATTCAACAGACGGGGAACTTAGGACACGGCATGTCACAGTTATTTAACCCTTTGTTTCAATTGGCATATGGTGTTGGAAACCTAGAAGAAGCTTACGTTCATCTTATGTCGTTACTTGGTTCTCAGATTTTTCTTATCAAAGTTGGAGTTTCTTTTGCATTCATTAAAATTGGTTAAATTTTCTGTAACCAATATTCTACACATCAATGGTAGGCCTCTGTATAGGAGACACAATTACATGTGTGTTGGGCACCATGTTTGTGTTAGTCAAAATGTGTCTCTCAGTGAAATCAAATACATTCAGTGTAAGGAATGTAAATTGTCCACGGTCCTTTTTTATTTCTTGAACATGTAATCAAAAAGTTATCAAATTCCTAAATTATACATATTTATTGATACTTTCTTAGCTGTGTGATGCACCGATTCTTCATTCTAAAATTTTTAATTTCATATCTCATATTAAGTTTATGGTTATAATAGATAAAAATTATGTAAAAATAATAAATAGTTCGTATTCTAACTATTGCAATAATTTATCACTTTTATTGTGATGATATAATTTAAATATTTAGCCTTACCAAGAGAAGATTATTTTCATAACTAGAAGATGTAATTTGTACATTTTGTTTTTAATAATACAAAAATATCTACATATGAATTGGATATATTTTAAATAAAAATACTCAAGGTATTAATGTTTATACTTTAAATCATTGATGATTTTATATCGAATTGGCAATTTAAAAAAATGAAACACTAAATTACATATACATAGTCACATTTGACATTTTGCAAAAAATAAAATTATTTTTAGACAAAAATGAGATTCCTTATTCAGGTCAAATCACTTTTTGGTTTCATATTTTAAAATTTTAAAACCCTACACCAATTAAATCAGAAAAGTCTCAAATTTATTGAAATAATATCATATTATATATCACTACAAATTCAAACTCATGATGTCTTCTCTATGGATATTTTTGGTTATTTGAGAGGTTCAAGTTCACGAATCTAGTATGTCATTTCCTAGTCATGTCATATGACAATCCAAGCATCAATGAATTGAGTGGGCGGTGGAATGAGTTCCACATCTAGGGAAGAGGGGAGAAGGGTGTGGTATTTGATAAACAGATGGAACTACATGACTAAGTAGATCCGCGATCGTGTTTGGTTGGCAGGCTTATTTTTCAAAGGCTCACGGATTCTGAAGTTGTAACGAACGTGATGGGAGCACTCTGGCGGCCCAGAAATGTTATGGTTCATAGGGAAGTGGACGTTAACTGGTACACTTGATATTTTATTTCAATTCTACTGTCAATTAAACATTCAGAGAACTATCGAATGATCTCCATTAACATCAAGCTTGAAGTTGCATTAATATCGATAGTCTCCATCGACGGTTGACAACATCCATTTAATTAATGAGAGACTCCAACAAGATAAGAATATCGCGACTTTAACATTGAATACTACAGAAATATGGGTACAAGTCTACGATTTAAAGTTGGGGTTATGTTTGAGAAGGCGTTTGAAGTTGCAAATATTTAGAGTAAATAAATACAACTTGAAGAATCTTCTGAGATTTGGATAGAATCCGTTCAATCCTTACTAAAATCTCTCATCAAGCTTCGCTATCTATTGTATACACAAAATATGATAAAACCCTCATAGTTATGTATATATCTAAATGGGCTATCATAAGTGATTTATAAGGTGTATGCAAGTGTTACAAGCCCAACTAAAAGCGGTCAAAATTATGTTTCCATTCAGATTTCAAGTCCTTGAGATATGGATAAAGGCCTTGAGTTTCCCCTTGTGAAAGCCGTAAGATGTTAAGTAAAAGTCTTGTGACGCACATTCTTTGTGTAAAGGTCTTGAGATTATATCAAGACCTTTAGTTTTCTAAGTGAAACTTTGAAATATCTTTATTTTCTCTACATCAAAGTAGTCTTTCTTTATTGTTTATGTTCACTAGTAGTTAAACACCACAATCATCAACATCTCCAATTAAGTATTCATTTACCACTAATTGAAACATGTATAGAAGTAGTAACCTCTCATGTGTACACTTAATATGAATTCGGAATTATTAGCGAATTTTTCTATACTTTGGTGCCTTCTCATCACAAACTTCTTGCTATTTTGATTTTTATAGCTAATGATTTATACTCTCCAATGTACCAAGTAGCAAGCACGACCCAAAATAAAATGGACTACTTTCATGACCAACCTTAACTATTTTCATTTCTCAAAGTACGTTTCATTTTCCATCGACTAACATAATACTCTTGGAAGAAGTTTGTATAATCATCGAACTCTGTAAGAAGTTATTGCAGTTACAATCGTATATCTCCTTTGTGGAAGAAAAAAATTTGACATGTATCTCACTCAGTAATAGTTTGTCTTTAGCAAATATGTTCAAATTCATTACTCTTAACATGTAAAATTAAGACATGGCAATGTAATTTGAAACCTAATTTTTGTTAATCATTATCTACCGAATAAAATTCCTTGGATGTCCTATTCCATTATTTATTTCAAGAAGAAGCAAATAAAATTCCTTTTCTTCATCTTTTATCCAAAAATTATATTGTTATAAATTAACTGTCTATGTAGATACTTGTGATCATATTATTATAGTACAATACAATATACCTTACTACGGTTAAATTAACAAAAGCTCTTTAATATTTTTTATCCAGATTGTAAAAAGCGGGAACTCGGGACAATCGGGAATGAGTACTCGGGTTGCAACTCGTATATGATTTTTGAAATTATTTTTATATATTAAATATATTTCCTTTAAATTTTATTATAAAATGTGCTAAAAGTTGAAATTATGTAAAAAATATCATTTTTTGTTATATTACTAGCCATATTAAAGTTAATAAATTCATTTGCTTGATAATTTTCTATAGTTTAATCAAAAATAAGTTCTAAACATTTGGTCATATTTTTTTAATCTGTAATCACTGTTCATTGACCAGTGATCATACATTACAAAAAAAAGAAGAAAATGTTTGACCAGTGACCACTGGTGCTTCCATACTTCCAATTTACCATTCATCAAATTAATATTCTCTTCTTCAATGAAAACATCATCATCGTCTTTAGCTATAGACTCAAAATCTTCTTTATGCAATTATCTAATGTCCTTTTACTAACCCGTGGCACTAAACTATCATCTTCTAATGTTATTGTTAAATCATCATAGCTCTTCATCATCCTCGCCTTTCAAAATCCATCCTTGAGGTTTACTTGATTTCTTATTTGCAAGTTTTGTATGAAATTGTACGTAGGGCCATATTATTCAATCTCTGAGCATCCAATCTATTCCCTTTTTTTATATGGCCCTACAAAAAAGATCAAGTGTATATTATAAGAGTATAAAATATACAACATTAATGAATCAATAATGATTATTGCACAAGTAAAAACTTATATAAATGATTACTTACCCCCTTAAAAAGGGCTCCAATTTCTTTCACACACTACAAGAATAATGTCAATAGACATCACACATTAGACATCGGTTAACTTTGCCACTGATGTTAAAAGAAGTATTGACATCACCCCGTGTTTTGTGATGTCTTTGTTCTTTGTAGACATGGGTTATAATTAAACCGATGTCTAAAATTCACCAAAAAAAATAATTTCGCGCCCACCTTTTCTTTCCCCCCTTAGTCAAATTTTCATTCAGTTTTAATTTTAAATTCCCCCATAATCCCAAAATTCTCCCCCTTAACCAAATTTTGGTTCCCCAAATCAATCTTCAGACACAAAATCAACCTCTCTCTCTCGAACCTCTCTCTCGATCGAACCCTCTCCCTCACAATCCCTCTGAACTCCGGACATCATCTCACCATCACAATCTCTCGAACCTCTCTCTCTCGAACCTCTCTCTCTAAACCTCTCTTCGCTCTCAATCTATCCGTTAAGCCTCTTTTAGTTAACCTCTCTACTTCGGTAAGTGTTGTATCTATTTGAATCGAACTGGTCTTCTCTGCATGAAGACCGATTTTAAAAGTTGAGGATTTTTGAATTCAAAACCCTAATTTTGTAAATTGGGATTTTTTCTAATTCGAAACCCTTATTTTTTATTAATTTAGTGTCTAAACTTGTTGCTAATACTTTCTTCTTGTTGTATACAGGACCTAATCTGAGAAAAAGATTTAAAGCTTTAGGTAATCTGGGTGTTTTTGGTTGTTCATTTGTTTTTGTTTGTTTTTTTATTTTTGTAAATTGTGTAAAGTTAACGATCCTTTCATCTCTATTGATTACATTGTATTTTTTAACTTTAATACTCATTTTTTGCTTTAGTTGTGATTTGTGATTTGATTTAGTGTTGTTTATCTAATTTTCTTGTTATAATGCTGATCTATTATTTTATTACGGATATAATTAGGTTTTAAATATTTTGATTTGGTGCTTGGTGCTTGTTATAGATTTATCTCCTTTATTTTATAGACAAGTTATCGAAATTAGTTGTTTGTATGCGCGCTATGCCCGGTACGAGAGGCTCATGACAGTGTTACTATATAGTTCTTGTAAGTTTCTATAGTTCTAGAGTGGATGATTTTCATTTTTACTTATAAATGCATATGGAACTTTAGTAGAAACCTATAATTGCTTGTCACTGAAAGTCTTTGAACACAAGTTTACTCTAACTGTTAAAATTATCTTAACTTGCAAGTTATTATAGACGGTTATCGTGTTATAAGGCTGGATCGGACTTGAATGCAAGATTGAATGATTATAATAGACTTAATTTTAACGATTGTGTTCTGGTCAAATCTCAGTCAATTGGAAATTGACTGTGTATGCTTACAAGTTGATGTTAGTTTTGCAAGTTAACAATAAGATTGATCTTTCTTGTTTGCTTTTGCGAAAGTGAAACTGATTATTGTTTGTTGTTTATTATTTGTGTAGACACATATGTTCAAGTATGACAGTGTCCATGATTCCTGGAAGCATCATGAACTCAAGTTAAGGATGAGAATACCCTTTATTTGGTGAGAAACCTGTTGTTGCTTTGGTTCAAGGTATGGGTTAAATGATATAATGCTCCCAATATTTTTGTTAGCCGTACATATCAGTTCTTTTCGTATGTTTTTATGTATTGGCATGAGTATTTTTGTGGGAAAAGTGTTTTGTACTGGGGAATAGTTTATCCTAGTTAGTACGCAAGTAGCTGATATCCTTTGTGTAAGTACCACTATTGGGATAATGATTTTTTTTATTTGTAGACGCGGTGCTTTATAATGCGCCGACTTTGTGTACTTCTAGATGCTGAAAGAGTTTACTGTAACTGTCCACAATACTCGAGGGTGAATCTGACCTGGATTTTGCATCATAATGGTCAAGTTGTGAAATGAAAATCTATAAATTGTCATAGTATTCGGTGTAATATATACTTTATTTATACTTTTTAGCCAGTGCTCCGTTCATTAGCTATGGTGTATATGGTTTTAAATAAAATAAAGTTATGGTAACAATGAGGCAAAAAAATACCACAGTATTGATAATATTCCGTGTGAAGTTACCTCCCCTCTACCCATATATAAACAAATGTATGGTGTATATTAGAAGGTTTCGGGGTTAATGTCTTGTACAAGTTGGCATTTTTAATTTGTATTGCAGGGTTTGAATTTTATTTTACTTACTTCAACTGAGTTATCACACCTTCGAGATATACTCAAAATCCTTGGTGCAATGCAGCTAGAAAAGATTGTATCTTGCTGGTGGGGCCATTTCTCTATTTATGTTTTACTTGTGTTATTATTTTATTGGATTGCCCAATCACTCCACATACGCGGTACTGATCTCTATGTTATTGGCATTGATATTACTTATCTACAGACTTACCATCATGCAAGTTCTGTCATCCAGTCTCTGGTTGAAGAGTATATAAATGTTAAGTTTTTAGTTCAATTGGACAAATGTGGTACTGATACTCTTTGTTTTGGCCAGTATTATTGCTCTGGTCTTTGCTTTACATGTTATTAATGTCTGATGATTATTTCAGGAGTTTGTACTAGGCACAAATCCACAGCGGCTGAATTTCTCTCTAAGAACTATAGGACATGTGGTATGATTCACCAGTATATATACTTAATTCAATCAGCACGGAAAATGAGACTTTGTGGGTGATAGAAAGTGAGCTTGCGGGTTGTCTTTTCTTTCATTTATTTCATTTTTGTGGCTCGGCACTATATTTGATTTGTGAGACCAAACCTTTTAAGCATGGGCTGTATTGTGAAACCAGGGAAGTTGTTTACTCAATTGCTCTTTGAACTACCTTACTACAAGTTACCTTTGGAACCATGTAACTTCATAATATATTAAGCTAGTTCGTATTTAAGCAGGCTCTCAGCAAGATGTTTGATTGATTATGAAATGAATATAAAATGCAGCATCCATCTTTACTTGTGGTCGAACTTAAATTTTTCAGGTCAAGCATCTTTGATGCCAAAGCAGGAATTGCTCTAAATGATAACTTTGTCAAGCTTGTTTCGTGGTATGACAATGAATGGGGATACAGAAAAACAACATTCTCATCTAATTGTGATTTGCAGTTCAGTTGTTTCTCTTATGAGCAAAGTTGACTGTTAAATTCTTTTACATATGTCTTTTTGGGTGGTTAATGCAGCACCCGTGTGGTTGATTTTATCGTGCACATGGCATATGTCCAGTAAGTGGGGGATCATACTTGCTTGCTTGGGATAAAGCGGCTTGCTCATCTTGTCATCTACAGTTGTTGAGATATCTAAATAATGGGAACTTATATGGGCCCTTGCTGTCTTGTGTAGAGAGGATTTGTGTCTCATATTTTGAAGAGTGTTCAAAACAGGATAGTGAGAAAACTATCTTACAATTTTCATTAGACTGAATGTCTTCAGTTGGTTTCAAGAGAATGTAATAGTTTATATTTCAGATCATATGTTTTACTATTTTGGTTGACGTTCTCAGACAACAATTACACAATTAGTGATGTAAAACTTTACACAATTTGGTCTATAAATTTCTTACACATCACTTTCAATTAAGAAAAGCTGATGTCAAAAAAGATAATGTACATCACTTTAAGGTAAAAAACTGATGTCAAAGAAATCCAGGTTCAAGTCTAAATGAAACATAGAAATCATTTGGTTTAAGAAAAACCTGATGTCAAGTAACATTATAAACATCACTTTTAACCAAACAAAATTGATGTCAAAAACACAATGTACATCAGTTTCAAACAAACAACTGATGTTAACTGATGTTCAAGTCTAAATGATACATAGACATCACTTCATTCTAGAAAACACTGATGTCTATAGGCTGAATTAGACATCACCTTTCATTAAAGAAACAGATGTTTAATATGTCATTTTACATCACCTCTGTCAAAATTATCGATGTTTTGTGACAAAAAACATAGCTCAATATATGTTTAATATATTTTAATAGGTGAAATTTAGTTATTAAATAATTTTGTTATAGCATTTTTGGTAAAAAATCATCACATAGACATCAGTGTTTTTCACTAAAATCGATGTTTTGTGATAAAAAACATAGCTCATGATATGTTTAACATGTTTAATTAGGTGTAATTTAGTTATTAAATAATTTATTTATAGCATTTTATGTAAATAATCAACACATAGACATCTATTTTTTAACTAAAATCGATGTCTAATCGAGTATAGACATCGGGTATTCACCGATGTCTAGAATAGACATCACCGACATCAACATCGGTTGGGAAACAGCATAGACATCAGCCAAAAAGCGATGTGTATGGACTTTTTTCTTGTAGTGACATCCTGATGAGCTTGAAGTTAAAAATGCTATGCTCAGTGCCATAATTTGTAAATATGGTATTTCATATCCGTAATTAGTCCAGCAAGCAACTAATAAAAATTTCAAAAAAATACGGTAAAGGTACATTTTCTCATTAAAGGTTACGTCTTGTGATCTGCATAAATAAAAATGGTGAGTGCATTTGTTCCTTCAATTATTCCTTGAAATTTTGAGTTCTACCCGAAGAATAAGAGAAAAAATATATGTTCATGTAATATCTGTAATATATGCTAAAAATAAATATTTAGAGCATGAACATGTAAAAATATGCTGAAAACAGCAAGAGAAAGCTGTTAAAATCTACCGAAAAATTGCTGTATAAATACATTTAAATCCTGCTAAAATAACAGAAAATTGCAGCATAAACATGTAAAAATCTGTTAAAAATACTAGCTGAAAACAGTTAAAATCTACTAAAAATTCGTATAAATACATTTAAAATCTGCTGAAAAATCTAAAAAACTGCAGCAAAAACATGTACAAAACTGTTGAAAAATTGTAGCAGAAACTGCATTAAATCTGCTTAATAGTGTACGCAAAAAATGTAAAAAACTAATATATGTCATAAGCTGAAACAATTTAAAATGTTGCAGCAAAATTTGCTCATAAAACGGAATAGTCTAAAAGTATAGTGATAAATACATATTCGTTCGAGAATAAGATTCAAAGTATTTGTACAAGATATCCAAAATATGATAGGTTTTTTTTCCTTTAATAGTTTTGCAGTAGACATGTTATTTGTATCGTTGTGCTTAACTACTTGAATAGTGTTTTTTGCTCCAATTTCATTGATAGACTTATCCACATATTCAAATATATCTTCATGTGTAATTAACTTGAACTTTCAATAGATAATATAAAGCTAGTGAAGTTTACAATTCACACTTCATGTTCATATTATTTCATAAGGCCTTCCTTAACTGATATTTACTAGGTGACATGTATCGCGGCCAAATCTACCAACACCCTCTGCAAATTTAGGAAATCCATAATTATTAGTGGTATTAAATGGTACACCAGATTTTTACACCCAACGAGCTAAGTACACCGGTTCTTTCCTTGAACATTGCATCATTAATATTATGTTGTCTCTTCACTTTATGCAATGCAATAGTCGAATCTTTAGGCCCTATTAGTCTTGTATATTCATCCAAAGGTCCGATTCATCCAAAGGTTCGAGTGAATGTGGGTTTTTGCAATAGCTTCCACATCAATTATCTCTACATCATATCCTATGACTTCATCTCTGAATTCTTGAATATGCTTCTTTATATTCTCTTTTTTTCTTTTGGTCACATGTAAAGTTGTGTATATATGAGTCCAAAAGTGTATTTTCATTGCAAGATTCCATATTTTCTCTAATACCAGCAATATGTTGTTTCAATAGATTAATACCTTTATAAAATTCACTGCCACACAAATTACACCTTCCTTTATTTATTTTATCAGGGACCATTGTTCCATTTGCGACAACATCAGTAACCTTGCCACTAGAATTTGTTGCATCTATAGTTTTTATATACTCTTAATTTGTTGCGACCGGTGAACTAATATTTGTAAGTGTTTCCATTATATATAGTATATCACAAACAAAAAAAATAGAATAAGAGCAACAAATAACACATATAACAAAAACCTAAATCATATTTTAAAGGGTCCAATACAAATACAGTCATAAACATCAAGATTCAAAGTTAAAAATGCAACACTAGTACCAACTAAGGAATTCATAAGTAGTTAATATACATTACGAGGAGATATTGACTTATATATTTTCAAATTCCAATTAAAATATTGAATCTTTGATTTGGTGAGGGCTTCAATCATGAATCAAGATATTAAATATTTGATTTTTAATTTCTAAAAAAAAGAGATTAAAGAAGAAAATAACGAGTAAAGTAAAGAGTGTATAGATTACACAAGAAGCAATGATTAATATTTCAAGCATTCAGCCAGCTTAAGCATTCAGCTAGCTTAAGAGTCTTGTCATCCAAATTTAGGTGTACCAAAAAGAAAATTACTTTCTTAACTAAAGGATGTAGCTTTTAAAAATGAAGCTCTAAATTACATCACATTTGACATTTCTCAAGATACTCTTTGTTTTCCATCAGCTAACATAACACTATTGGCAAAAGTTTTCATAATCATCGACCTTGGTGAGAAGTGATGTCAGTTACAATAGTTATTTTTTCCTTGTGAAAGAAAGAAATTTGCTCCATATCTCACCTGGTAATAGTTTGTGGCTACGAAATGGGTTCAAATCCATTACTTTTTAACAAGTATCAGTAAGACATAGTAACGTAACCTCAAGCCCAATTTCTTGTACTCATTATCTAACACACAATATTCCTTGGATGTCCTATTCCATTATTCCTAGGAGAACCCGATAGAATTGTGCCATTATGAATATTCACAAAAAAACCGTTCTCTTAATTTTTTTATAAGTTTACGGTCTTTGTAGATACTCTTCATCATTAATGTTTGGAGTACAAATATAACATACTTTATAATGATTAAAATAGCAAAAGCTCTTAAACACTATTTATATATTTGGTTGCTGCCACCAAAATGTATAGCCGAAATCTCTGTAAAAGAGGTTTTCATTGTTTGAGCCTCTTAGAATTTTCATTGTCACTTCAGTTCTCCAAAGAAATTATCTATTATATGAGTCTTAAAAATAAGAGTGTTCTCATAGGAGGTATTTGGCCATCTATATAAAAATTGAGCATATCTCAATTTGGGTTCCAAAGGTCTTGACCGATTCTTTTACGGATTCAAGCTAGCGTACAGACTTTAGAATTATCTTAGTAAGTGATTAAAAATTTTTCCTTGATCGAGCAACCCACCCCAGTTAACATATATTAGAGGCAAGGTCACTTTGTACACTTGAACATCATATGTTATTAGTAGAAGTGCAAATAATACCAATATTATAACTTATGTTAGTTCACTTTGTATATATTATTAATAGAAGTGCAAATGGTACTAATAGTATAACTTGCTTTTATTCTCCATATGATATATATTTTACACCTCAATCTAGTTCTTAGGTCAGATTTAACAAAAAATAAAAGAAAAATATTTCTTAGGTTCATATCTATAAATGATAACAGAATTACATAAAACATGACTCGTTCATGGAAAATTTCGAAACACTTCATCATATAATTATGAAACTATACACAGAGATATCTCTTCAATTCCGTTAAGTACTCATAAGCCATATGTACATAGGACACAAATAATTTGAATCTGTTCGGCTAACATAATACATGGGTTGAGTTGTTGTATTGTCTTAAATAGAAGTGAATGTACTATGATGATTTCATAATATTTTTGTAAGTTCTATAGGATGATGATATAACTTTAATTCCTCTTAAACTTGAACATCTATATTATTAATAGAACTGCAAATGATACCAATATTATAACTTAGGCTAGTTTACTTTGTATATATTATTAATAGAAGTGCAAATAGTACTAAGAGTATAATTTGTTTTTATTCTACATATGATAAATACCTTACACCACAATCTAATTCTTAGGTCAGATTTAAAAATAAATAAAAGAAAATAATTGCATAGGTTCATGTGTATAAATGATAATAAAATTACATAAAACACGACTTCATCATGGAAAATTCCGAAACACTTCATCATATAATTATTAAAGTGTACACAGAGAACTCTCTTCAATTCCCTTAAATACTCATAAGTCATATGTACATAAGACACAAATAATTGCATCTGTTGCACTAACATAATAGATGGGTTGACATTGTTGTATTGTCTTAAATAGAATTGAATGTACTATGATGATGTCATAATATTTTTGTAAGTTGGCTTAGAATGATGATATAACTTTAATTAGCTCTTCCTAACAAAAAAACTTTTATTGCCCTTATCCTTTCAACAAGATTTATCAATCTAGATTTGGAAGATAGTACATTAATTTAGTCAGAGCACAAAATTCAAAATCACTAAACTACAAATTTTCAAATATGGTCAGTGTCCTATTAAGTTATCCATGATCATATTTGTTCTAACTTGTGGCTATCAAGCCTCTCTGTATTGAAAGAAATGAACTAACAAATCTCATGCTCTTTATTGAAAGAAATGAACTAACAAATCTTGTGACGCTAGGCCTTACCATATCTCTTTTTTATAAATTTTCTCATTAAAGTTTAGGTCTTGTGATGT
>NW_027421444.1:0-44261 GCF_009905375.1 Apium graveolens
TCACTCTCTTTCACATCATTCAACAAACTCAGACAGCTCTTCAAGCCACTACAATTCCAACACCAAGAGACTTTTTCATTTACTTTATTTTCTTCTATTTCGTTAGTAATTTACTGAAATGTCCCTACTTCCGTTAAAGTTAACGGTTATCTTGGATGGAAAGTCATGGGTGCAAATAGAAGAGAAATCAATTTTATGGGTGCAAGTTAGAGAAAAAGTGACTGAAATCGCAAAAATAAAAATAAAGTGGATTACGACTGCCAATTACTAAAATAAAAGAACTTATTATTGAATAACACACAAGTCAAAGATTTTAAAATTGAAATCCAAATTAAATATGTCGATCCATTTATATCAATATATTGACTTTAACAGCTTGCTTTAAAATATTATAATCCATGATTTTAAAATGAATTGGTAGCGGTTAAAATTTTCGTGAGACTGGGCTGTTGAGTTCTCGTTAATTTTAGGCCTTGTGACCACATGGGTTTTCTAGTCTGGGTTTAACCATCTATCACTAGATCTATATTAGCAAACAAATTAAAAAAAGTGCATTTCAAAAGCAAAAAAAATTGAAAATAACATTGACGAGTACCCCCGTCCTACCCAATTATTTACATCTGGTTTGAGTACGAAGGTTAAAAAAATTATAAATTAATGATAAAAAGTAATATTCTAAAATTCTCGATTAGACCCATCAATCCACCATTAATCCTATACAAAGTACTACACTAATTGATTTTTGAAATATTTGAATAGAATCCTCACATAATGTGTTGGATTCATCAAATTTTGATTGGAAACTCTGGTTCGAATCTGCGAATTTATTAAACATGTTAGTATAGTTCAAAATTTATATCTTAAACCTAAATTTTTTACAGTTGTTTCCAAAATTATTGTAACTATTGATAGCTGAAAATAAATTTATCTTTTACATAAATTTTAAGGCAAAATAATAGATTCCATTTATGTCATGAAATACAATCAAAATGTCATTGAAATCTCACTTTTGTATTTTGAAAAATTAACAAATATTATCATTAACGACTTTACTTCCATAGGTGATTAAGAACATTATATTTATTAATTACTTTGTTTAATAAATAATAATTACTACAATTTTCAAATTTTTTCCATATATTAGTATTACTTGGAGATCTTGAATTAGAAATTCTCATTAAAATCTGCAAATTTTTAAAACAACATATCATTTAGGTTTCAAATTTTAAAAAACTTCATTTTTTAAATATTTATACCATGTATAAACTTTATAGCCGTTTCTAAAGTTATTAATTGATTGTTACAAGTTGGTTGGAATAAATTTGATTTTAACGTTAAATTAACTGCAAAATACTGTAGTTTATTTAAGTCACGAATACGATCAAATATCATTACGTATCTTGAAATATATGTATGTTGAAATTACATTATTACCATCATGTACGATTTAACTAATATAAGTTATTTAAAAAATCATATTTTCCAATTATTGTTTATTAATTACCGTGATGGTACAAACAATAATTGGTATAAATTTATACATGTATAAGATTGCTCCTAGATTTTAAAATTTTTGTGCAACCTTATTTATATACCATAACAATTTTCTTTTCCCAAACTATCCCAAATTATTTGATGCAAAACATGAAAAATCTTACAAATATTTAATCACAAATTTACAGGTAAAAGGTAAGGATGAGGTATGTAAAGTGTGGGTTTAGGCCCAAAACCATGAACCTCTAACGTCCCCTAGAAATTGTTTTTCCAAATAACCGCAAAAAGGATACGTCCAGCACCCAATCCTAGGTACACAGCATGACTCCAGCAAAATGAAAAATCTTATAAATACCGAAAAAATATTCATTCCTACAGCCTCCAATATATTGCCGCATCTTTAGTTCAGTGTTCTTTTCCTACACAACATAACAGCAGCAGCCATCTTGTTCAGTTCATATCTAGGGTTTTTGTCTGAAACAATGTTGAATCTCCCTGACTCTCTTTATCCTGATCCGATACAAGGTGACAACAGTGTTATGTCGAATGGTGGTGCACCTGCTAACAACAATGGTCCCTGTGATGGTGCTAGCAAAGCTATTGATTGGCCTTCTGCTAGTGTAGAGGACTTGGTTGTGTTGCTTCGAGAACCTGAGCATCGCGAAAAGGCCATTTCATCTCTTACTCAGATTAAGGTCCATTATTTTTCTTCATTTATGAAGATTTTTGTTTGTTTTATGTACATTTTTGTTTGTTTTTGTATGTTGTTAGGTGGAAATAAATTGATCTGTAATTGTAAATTCATAAATGATGTTTTTAATACATGATTGGATGCATTTTTTTGTTTAAGCTTGTTTAACGTGGCTGGTTAGAAATGATTGATGATTAATTATGATTAGAGTTATCTTTTATATTTGTGTGTCTTGATTAGAAGTAATTGACAATAGATCTGAGTTTTTAAAGAGTTTAAATTATGCATTCATATGTTGAAATACAAGTTAAATTGTGGCCTTGTCATGATTTTATGATGTCTATGCTGGTCATTTCATTTTCATAAAGTGTGGTTTAATCGACCAGGGATTATGTAAACCAGATATACTCATTCGTTTGATTTCATTCTTTATGTGGTTCATACACAAACATAGATCGATATTTATTTGTAATCAGTCTGATTTATGAAAGTATCTCTTCAATCGGAATGTGCAAATATATATCTTTGTATGCACCAAATGTCACTTTTACGTGGATTCTTTCGATATTTTGTAGTTTTATATTTTATTTAGAACAATAAGTATGTGCAGAGAAATGATGATCTTGACTCGCCTAAATGACTGTATAGTATCATTTAAGTTTGCTTGTTAGAAGTTTAAAGTGCAGTCCAGCCTGCAGAGTCAAATTATTTACACTCTATGTTCTAATGTCTATTGGGTGATATAGTATATTTCATTTCTAACATGTGATTTATCAATACAGAAACAGGGAAGAATTCAAGATTTGGCCCTCCACATTTGGCGGTCAATCAGTACGGTTTTTCTCCTATCGGTATGCACAATGACTTGGGTCTACCAAATGCTTTGCATTGATCAAACTAAATGTATTTGTTTTAATAGCTTGCTTAAATTTATATCATGTCGTGAATTCTTTTATTAACTTCTAATTTTGGTTAACATTAACAATAAAAGTTCCCTGTTTTGATTTGAGTTTCTTCCTCACATCTTAATACTGAAGTGGACTACTAAACCAAAATGGCAGTATCTAGGTTACATTGTTATATTTGATCTTCTCAAGTCCAGTGTCCCCCAGTTATATAGTATTTAATCAATATTTCGTGATTAATGATCCTTATTCTTTCTTGTCTTTTGAAATGATTATACTTGTTTGTGAATCCCTTGATCCTTGTGTCCGATACTATGACATGCACGTCCCCTCATCGGATAGGGGATTCATCCTGAATCCTAATTTTGATTCTTTCCCCACAATTTGTAATCAAAATTTCTGTTAACCGCCTATTTTCGTAAAATTAAGTATCAGTTTTTGTTAGTAAATACAAACGTATTATGCTAGTGTTCATTTTTGCATAAATTAAAATATTTTACCTGTATTTTGTGTTTTAGATCAATAAGTTATGCATTTGATTAAATTTGCTTATAGTTTGTGGTTTTTTTAACCAGATTGAATATATGTAACATCAAATCTAGAGAAAATCTATATTTCTATATGTCGTGTCCCCCGCACCCGAATTCCCATATTATTATATTTTTATTAGATTTTTGTCCACGCACCCCAGCACTTCTGCACCCGTATCTTTGCTTGTCAGTTGCCGAAGAAATCTTTCATTGAACTAATGAGAAGATTTGCGGAGATCTCAAATATTTTGGAAATTTGAAATTTTGAAACCCAAAAATCTGGAAAATAGGCATTGTAAGGAAGTTCTGCAACTTTTATGTCACACGTCTTAGAGAAGTCCTACCCTTAAGATCAAGTTGCATCACATCTGAATCAGAACTTGATACAATTTATGAAATCCGCACATGATGGTCATTGGAATCATTTAAATGATTTACTACTTTGTTTGACAAGCTCAGCCTTGTGGTTTGTATTGGCTATTCTATCTATTCAAATAAGAATGTTGTGTTTTACAGTTGGTGATTAATGGAATTATCTTCTTTATTGCAGGAAGTATTATCTATATACAAGTCATTAACACCTGAGAAACTTACTATGAAAGATTCAAGTAAAGTTTGTGATGTACTTGTTTTGTTTGAGGTCATTTCCGCTCCTTTAATTTCCTTTTCTAGTGGTATTAACTTTGTAATGTATTTGCTTTATATGTTCGATTTCCTAATTTTCAAACTTTTTTCTTATCAAATTTATTTTTACTTATCAAATTTATTATCTATATACATCAAATTTATTTTTACTTATGCAGGAGCCATAGCTGGTCCTATGTACTTAAAAATTATGTATGCAACTCTAATATCAAAGTGTATTTTCTATTGAATGCAGTGCTTGGCCACTCACCCTCAAACGAAGATGCAGTTCCTTAATGGTATTTTTCTGAACTTTCTGAAAGCTATGTGACTTGTTTCTGCTAATGTATTCAGTATTTACATTAGTCTTCTTCAACATAGTTGGATGTATCCACAGTTATAGCTTCTTCTCACCAAATGATATAAGCTAATTTCATTCTATAACTTTTGCTGATTTCTTGATGTCTGATATTGCTACTTAAAGACCACACAAGATATTGTCGAACTTGACGTGTTTTGATATATAAATGCATTCACTTTTTATTTCAAGCTGGTATGATTTGTTTATGTGAACACCAAAGAAACAGGACACTGAGGTGAAATCAAGGATTCAGTTGAAGTTACAAGTTTGTTACATAAATTCTGGGATGAGGATTTTGCATAACTTATTCAAATATTGTTATTAACTGATTTTAATAGGATAATTAAGGAGCTAGATAAGGTTAATCGTAGACAGACTTGTATTAACTTACTTCTGTCCTTGCAGTTCAGATACATTGTTACTTGTACCCTTTCTTGGAGACTGAAGAAACGAGCAAGCCATTCCAGTACCTAAGGCTAATGAGCTTGGGGGTCATTGGTGGTCTTCTGAAGGAGGTACAATTCCACTCTAAATCAATACATGATACCTTCAATTTTTTATACTTTTAGCCATTTGAATTATTAAAACAGCTAAGCACCAGTAACCTTGCATGGAAGTATTTTCTCATTGCTAGTTGCTACCCGCCCTTTCAAGTTTCAGCTCTGAATTGAATGCAATGTTGAGATGAATTAGCTTAATCAGAACAATAGTTGAAGAAAATGTCCATTATTTCTTACCAGATTGCATATCAATTTGCTTTAATATGATCTGATATGCCTATAAGGTTCTACTCCAAATATCATCGAATCTTCTCTACTATGCAGGTAGGCGACCCTTCGACAAAGGTTGCTGTTCACTGTTTGCTTGAATCAGGACTCTTCCCTTTGTGTCTAAAATCCATAGAATATGGAAACGAACTTTCACAATCAGTAAGTGTCCATTAAAATTTGAACTCAACATTCTTTCGCTTCCAAGCATTTTTTACTGCAATATATCACCTTACATGTAATGTAAGACAGTACAGAGTATAAAATCTGGTTACTAAAAATTTCAAATTAATATCCCTTTCTAGTGTTTCTGCTAGGTGTTTATTGAAAAAGGGATTTTTAGTTAATACTCCATGTTTCGTATTAATACATATCAAGTCGACTTGATGAACATCTAATATTTTGGTGTTAGATGAACATTATTACCCAGCCATATATAAATCATAAGGTTTATATTGCATGGCATAGACTTGATCGTCCTAGTAAGAACCTGAGCAAATAATTCTGAAACAATTCCGGTACACCATCAAAATATAATCGACACCCATAGTTAATTGGCTCTTTAAACTCACTCTGAACACTTGTATATGGCTATACAGACTGCATCTTGGATAATGTCAAGAATAATGATGCAAGAGCAGGGACTACAGTATTGCTGTGAGCCTGCAAACCGGTTGTGTGCAATCATGAAGGTTTTTAATGACGTAATTGAAAAGATGCAGGATGAACCGTCTACTACAGTTTTGAAGAATATTATTCAATGTTATGTCATACTGTCCGATGATCCAAGGTTAGCCAGCAACCTTTGTAAGCATATCTTCCAAGCTGTTGTGTGTTTCTATTCTTATATCGTTCCTATAGTTATTGTATTATTGATTTAGAACTTGTGTAAAAAATGTCTCTGACCAAGCACCGGATAGCTTGAGAGTGGTTTTATGTCCCTTGGGGCGGTCTGGTTGTTGTACTTAACAAACATAATTTGATGTGATTCGAATGCAGCAGGGGTTGTCTCCTCTTGAGAAGCTTCATTCCGCCAATACTGACGACTGCCCCATATATTGAAGCCCTTCGTGTAAGTCCATCCAGATGATCTCTTATATACATGTAAAAATGTGGACTCTATTGTGGCACAAAACAGCAAATTTCACTACCAAAATCCAAGTTTATAAAAAAAAGTATCTATATTACGCATAAATACTGGAGGCACACAGTATTTGCAATTTTGTATGCCTCAGCAACTTCTATGGGCATCTCTAGTTGCACAACAAAACCGACATCAATACTTCTAGATACACGACTCCTCGTTTTGAATATTACATAATTTTTTACATGAGTTTTTGTCGCGAGGACAGAGTCACAAGTACACACACTAATGTATCTTAAATGTTCTTATCTAATATCTAATTTTCTATACATATTATGCAGGCACGCCCTATAACCTTAAAAAATTTACAAGATTTGTTTCAAAAGCTATCGATGGGATGCGGGCCAAATGCAGAAGCCGTTGGTGATGTTGCAGGTTCCTCACATCTTGATCGCTAGCTGATATTTGCTAGCTCTTTCCTTTCGTTATACAAGGGAAATTAAGAATTCTCTTATAGATCTCAGAAACCTTTTAATTTTAGCTATGATGTTAACAATATTTTTTGTAGAACAATTATATCTCCAAGTTGCAAAATAATACATGATAAACAATCATAAAATGCCCTATCCAGATTCATGTGGTTAGCTGATGATATTTTGGTGTTTAGTTTTCTCCTTTTACGCATTTTTTTATTTTCTTTACTCATCTTCTTGAATTACAGGCATGAACTCATTGAATGTCACTATTGATCAACGCTCTCTGTGAACTCTGATGATTGAGATCTTGAAAAAATATTGTTATGTTCAAAGATTAAAAAGATTAGATATAGTACATAAAATATTATTACCATTAATAAATTTCTTTATGATTTATAAACAATATGTTGAGATTTTCTAAACTAAAACCATCTATTGAGGACTTGAGATGTCAAGAAACAAAAATTCGTTTATTTGCATCAAACTTTCGGTCTCAAGCATGTAAAATAGCAGTTACATTTGAGACATCAAGACCTGTGCATCTTTTCCTACCTATCTCTGTCTTCTATTTTTCCAGTTTGCGCAAATACACTAGAATCTTCATTCACATATTGCTGTGTGCGCATCATCAACCTTATAAAAACAAAATTGGCGGCTAACGAGTAGATGGGAAGAAAAATCTCTAGTTTAAATTGTGCAATTTGTTGATATGAACTTCAAGTTTCTACAACTGGAAGCTAAAAAGAAAGACATTGAGCTGTTGATTGTTTATGCAGCAGGCTCTGCATAAAATTTTAACTCTGATCATACATACCGTACAATTGTCTATATGCTCGAAGAAACTATCTGTGTGCTTGGTACTAGACTGAAAACATTGAAAATTGAAGTTAAAATGGCATATATAACAACCAAAAAAATTGCATATTAAACTGTTATAATGCTAAAAATTGCTGCATAAAGTTATTTAATGTATGACATATGTATAATATATTTTACATTATGTTAACATACAGTACATAGGGCAAGAAGTTTTTACAGAGCTGGTAGACAACTGTCTAGCCAACAGTTTAAAAATAACGTAGTTTAGGCATCGGAGTTATCACAAAGTACAAACTATTCTCCCTCCCTCCCTCCCTCTCCATGTCTGTGTGTGTCTGTGTGTTTAAATATATCACTACATTTCGTTTATTTTGGCCGGGACAGGTTAAAGCTATCTTCCCTTTGACATTGTAGGCAAAAGCAAAATGCCACTATTTCTGTCATGAATGAAAATGAGAAGCTCTCAACTGTCTTAGAATATAGCTTGCTTGTCTTATGAAATAAAGTCCTAAACGTGAATTCTCTTTGAAAATAACTCAACATTCCCTGAACCGAAACGGCTATTGTATAACTGCTAGACACCACACAGTTCATACACTATTGTTCTATTTGGTTGAAGGGAATACAAACAATATATTTGTTAACAAACTTCAATACAAAAGAAAGGTTGTAACTTGTAATTGTAAGAGGGAAGAATATAGAAAAAAGACGAGGATGCAAATTGTTCATAATGTAACTAGGTAAATATACCCGCCCAGTTCACAGAAACTATTTAAAAATAAAATAAAAATAAAAAATATTATTTACAGCAATTTTGTTGAAAATTAAGATTCCTAAAACTAAAAGAGTCGCTAAAAATAATGTTATAAAAATATAACATATAATTGGAGAGTTGATGAGTGTACCTAAAATTTTAAGGAGTTATACACATTAGAAGTGGTACAATGGTACTTTATATTTTAATTTTATACTTTTTTTTGTCAGATGTTCCAATCTGACATCTTTTTTCCAACTAACATTTCTTTATCCTTTCAAAAAAAACTACTTATAATAAGATTATGCATACATCATTTTCATATATATGTTTACTCTTTCATTGCTCTAAATATAATTTATCAAGCACGTATAATTTAACCTATCTAAATAAATGTTGAATAAATTTAGTACTTAAATTACAATAGACATTTTGCATCATCCAGGTGTAATAAGAGAAGCTAGAACTCCATATATAATCCATATGTGCACATTTTTAGAATTAATTTTGTTTTGCAAATAGCAGATACCAACATGATTGTAGACAAAGAAAAATTGATCATACTTTAATATTAAAATAATAAAAAATGACTGGATCTGAGCATGTGTTTTGCTAAAAAAAATTATTTAATATATAAAAATCTTATATTGAAATTGAGATGACTAATATTACTTCCCAGTTTTTTTTAGCATAAAACAATTAATTTGAAAATTAGTCAGTCATCCATGTAAGTCATCCATGTAAGTCATCCATGTAATTCAATTATCTAGAATATATTGGAACAACCATGTACGTCAATAACTTGTGAAATTAAAATGTAGTTATAGATGGGGACTTACATCTCCTCTTTAATGCCCAGGCTACAATTTTATATATACTATCACATTAAATCTTGAAAGAAACTCATAAACATCATAAAAATATACACCGCATTTCTTTGTCAAAATTATCATCGTCAATGTACACAACCATATCAATCAGCAACTCAAAAACCAATGCACTTAAGGGCTAGATGGATTATTAGATGGATTATTATGAGTACCTACGCCAAAGCAGCATTTCAGACCTAAAAGCTCATACTTTCTGACTTCATCATTTTTTTTAGAAAAGAACTCTACCAACTTGCGATCTCGTTATTTTCCAAAATTCTGGTGTCTCATTATCCTTGAGATGCTCGAATGGATAGCAAACCTGTTTAAATTTCTCTAACCCAAAATGAAAGTCCTGCAATAAATCATAAATAATTAGAATATAGGCGTATTTGTAAGGGGTTAGGGAACATAAGACATTGCCTTCTTTGTTGCAACATGTACATAATTTGGGATGTTATGCAGATCCGCTAGAAGAGAAGTGGGTAACACAACTCATTTATTCTCACTGTTATCCAAATTGAAAATCGAACCTTGTTTCATAGTGGGAGCTTTTGCAAAGCAACAAATTAATGTCAAAGTAAAAGATAATTAATTATGTAAATTTTTATTTTTTAAAGATTTGGTCATAGGGAAATGGTTGCTAACTTGTAAAAACCTATGATTACAGTGTGAATTTAACCCTACACTTTTGTTACAATTTAATCTCATAAAGTAAACCGGATTAGCAAAAAAGGCTTTGTAAATAAGAGAAAGTCACATACAATGTACACAAGTTCAAACTCTCCATTAGCAGGTAGGAAAACAAATTCATTAGCATTTTATAGCATTCAAGAATGAAAGTATTGGCCAATTCAAGTACATTCAAACAAAAGTTATACTCATTATGTTAAAAGGTTATTACTCGTATTTCTACCGTACATAAAAGATTTTCACATTATTCTATAACTTATTGTACATACCTAAATTTTAGTCATTAGAGTAATCACTACGCCATAAGTGCACATAGGCAACCCCTACTATACAGTTGCATAAGGCCCAAATGGTGTTGCATAAGGTAATAGGCAACACCAGAGGGGGGTTGCCAATGTGGAAGTGGTCGTAGACACCTAATGCAATATTTTGTGCAAAACTTGAAAGTAATGCATCAGGTGGATTTTGCAACAGTAAATCACCTATTGGCAACAACAGAAAGTGTTGCATTAGACCTGACAGGATAGTACACTTGGTCCTACGTGGCAACTGACACATCAGATGCCATGTCAGCAACAGGGGGTCCCCAGAGTCACATCAGCATGCCACGTCAGCACGCCACGTCAGCTGGGTCTCATCCTGCCACGTCAGCATGTGGGGGCCCGCAATGTCACGTCAGCAGTGGGGCCCTTTTTCCACATCATATGTGGGGGCCCATATTATTTATGCAACACCATTTTGATGCATATGCAACACTATTTTCATTCAATTGCAACAGTATATACCACATTATGCAACACCATTTTTAAATTGCAACAGTATTATAATCAAATGTAATACAGTGAAAAGCAATATGCAACATCATACTATGGAATATGCAACACTAGAAAACATAAAAATTTGGCCATAATTTGTCTGTTTTTACATGATACCTGCCATAAGTGGCATCCAACAAAAACAACCATATCAGGAATTCAACAAGTTTTAAACATACAAAAAATACTAAAATACATACGCCCAATTCTAAATTTAAAACACCAAAAGTACATCAAATCTTTCTTCAAATGAACAAAGATACCAAGAACAGATACACTAAGTCACTAAGAAGTTGCGCCTTGAGTGCCTTGAATGACTGTAGTACCGTTTTCCTCTTGATCACTGGAAACCGTGGTACATCTTCGAATAAAAACCTTTTAAAAATAGACCCTAAGGCGATGTTGATGCAAGGAAGCTAAATGGAGCTTTAGCCTAGAAAATAAAAATGAATAGAATAAGAATAACAAGATTTGGGCCTTAAACTTAAGTAATGAAAGCAGTTGGACTTAACAGGTCAATCACTCAATATTATGGTATTGATTTGGGCCTTAAACTTTCCATTATTAATTTACTACTTATTTAACACAACGCAATTAAACCCAACCAATAAAGTCAATAATTTCATTTTTAGAATTTATTACGAGCTATGGGCTGTAAATACATGCATCAAAAAATGTACTTCTGCCTAGGAACAGATTGAGCATTTGCCCCAAAAACGCAAAACAGATAGTGTACAAAGCGTAAAAGATTTATGATTTATCTGCCAAGAGAGACTAAAACAAAGAGCTAAATACAACCATAAAAGCAACTGGACTCAAAAGGTAATTTTTTTTGGAGTCAATATAGGCCCCGACATTTCCTTTAACGAAATTACTTGAAACAACTTGCAACTAGACCAAAAAAAATTCATTCTAAATTTATATTTAACAAATCGATAATGTGCTATATAGTCTACATAGACATGCATAAAAAATGTACTTCCAGCCAAGGTTACAGAGAAGCATGTCCCCAAAAAGACGAGAAGCAGATGAAGTAAACTTACAATCCAAGGTTGCTTTGAGGATCTGTAGGGCATCCTCTCCTTGATTACTTTTTCCAATCTCAGTGGTGCGAGGGGAACTAAATCAGCAATTTCCTTTAAAGCAGCATGCACACGACAAAGAATTTGCTCTTTTTTTGCAAGACCACGTGGCTACTGTAATAGCCTAAGGAAAGATAAAGGCGGCACAAAATTTCTTACAAGCATATCCAAGCATAGATGGAGGTATTTTCCGCTCACTGCAGCCTACAATGTAGTAAAAGCAAAACTAATCCTTGATAAGAACAAGCAATGATAATCATTATTGTATAGTGAGTAGCATTACATATCAAAGCAACAACCAACTCAACCAATACATCCATCACATCTGGACCATAGTTCCACAAGCTCATGCCACTTATCTGAAGGTAACAAACTTTCTTTAACAACCAAAAAACTAAAATCCGAAAAAATAATGGAAAAAGAAATGAGCAAAAATATTAATGCACTATTACTTACAGAAGAAAGAAGCATTTTGTGGTGATCAGAATCTATGTAAGAAACTGCTCCAGACAGGGCTTTCAAACTTGTCTTTTAAATTATAAAACAACATTAGGTAAGCCTTTACAGAAGTAATAAGAGGACATAAAGTTTACACATTTTAGTGCATATACTTTACAAAAACACTCAACCTACCACAAGCATGGCCACTTCACTGCTGGCTTCATCTGTGCTAGTTTCAGTATGGTGCGGATTCCCGATCAACTCGTGATAACTGTCAGGTTGACCCTGAAAACTTATAAATCACTATTAATCAACCATAAGATTGATCTTCAAACTGAGAATCAATGTCAAATGATTAGAATTTATAACATATAAAAATCCATTATCTACTTAAATGTTTGAAACTGCAAACAAGCCTGTATGATGATTTTCTCTCCATAGTTCTGCTTAACAGTAGACATAAACTCCGCCAGAAGCTCGGCAAATTCCTTGATGCAGGTGAATGCATACAAAATTAGTTTTTAGTTGTAGACCGCAAGTAATTATATCTATGAATTACAGAAAGGAAGATAAAAAGTACCTGCCCAGTTGCCCTCTTTTGTTTGAGCCCAATAATGAACTCATCATCCAGCAACTTTTGGTTATTTGTGCCGACGTCGATGGTAATAGGTAAGCACTGCAAATACAACACAAATATACAGTTTAGAATAAGAATTAACAATAATGTCATAGTATAGATAGGAAGCTTCATGTAACCCAGGTTGCCTTGTTATCTAATTGAATAGAACCATGAAAAGTGGTTAAGGGACAGCACGGATATACTCTACGTTCCCATGTCGCTAGCAGTAACATCCATAACATACCACCACAGTCTGGTAGCCACAATCAAATAAAGACCCTAGAACTTATATTCAGTGTTTCTAAATAATGATTACTGGGATTGATTTTGGTGACCCCATTGCTCATGACCGACTTCGCTTCTATTATATACTCAGTGTTGCACATTTATGCTCCTTCTGTGTTAATTACTTTGTATATTTTGCTAAATACTTCATCCTATTATGTTTTCTTGCTTGCTTCTAAAAATCTGAGGTGCTTAACTCTTCGTTGCTTATTATGCTACATACTAAGCAATAAGTCTGAGTGACTATGTACTGCTAACTATATTTTATTTGGTAAAAAATTAAGTCCTCATTTATAAGAATATCAAGATCCAATTCAACAGAATGAATAATTATTCTATGTTTAATTTGTCAGCATAACTCAAGCAAGGGCAAAGCTTATGCACATTTACTTTATAAAGCAATTGAAGAAATAGTTCTAATATCCACTTAAGGACACACACAATTAACTATTTTTCTTAGTGCAAGACCCTCCTATTGTATTCAGTTTTTCATAATGATTGTTATTGGATGAAGAAAAACTACTTAAATATATTATCTCAGCTCAAAAACTAGTTAAAGAATTTATGAATAACTGGTGTCACTAAAATTTCTGAAGTGTTCGGGTAATACATGCACTAGAAGGAAGAACATGTTACCTTGATCCGTTCATATTCTCTGACTGCACAGGTTTTAGCTTCCTCTGTTACTCTTACAGTTTCTTTCAACTCATCTATTTTGCGAATTCTAGACCTGTCACCACAAAAATTCTTTGATGAAGCAGCTTCAAGATTTTCAATCCTTACATTCAAGGAGGCCAGTTCGGATAAAAGAGTTTGCACCGTCAACAAAGCATTCGCGCGGTCAGAAAATGCATTGTTAATTGCCAACATCACCCCAAGATAGTCATGAAGCTTATCCTGCAGTATAAGAATAGAGCATCTGTAAATATCTAGCACTTCGAGTGGAACAAGATGCTTGAAAAGATAAAGGATCATGATTAAAGTTAGCAATTCAAGTCTGGGAAAGTACAACAATCCAGTAACTTACCAGATGCTTGACAGTTTGTGCATTCAACTCCCGATAGAGTCTGTTAGCTTTGACAGCAGCAGTAGCTGAAAGAGATATGTCCTAAGTCCAATCATGTATGAGGATTTAGGAATAACTTTTATGTAATGTTTTGATTTCATTGATATTAATAAAAGGCTTGTTTTTTTTTATTGCGGGCTCTATCTATTTAAATGTTTAAATAAGATATACCACAGTTTAGAGTAAAGCTTTTTATGGATTGTGATGAGATCATAATAATGAGACCTAAAAGATGATAACTCTAAACTTAAATAGTTCCTGGTCGTAGAATTATAACTGGTAATTAATCCGCAAAGATGCGGTACATACTATGCTTGCTTCATTATGAAGGATGTCTGTTCTCATAGACATTTGTTGGTGACACTATAGCTAGTATGTAGGTGCTTATTATAGAATAAGTTCACTGAACATGACTCACACAGCTGAACAACTAATGGAGTTCACTCACGTGTCAGCAGTTGTTCACATAGTGATAGTTGTACAAGTATCCTTAGACTTGAGGTCATCATAGTCATCTTGTGTACACTGAACTATGCTTTGGTTTAGTTCTTAGTCTCAAGGGACAATTATAAGGGCTCTACTGGGTATAGGAATTTGTACACGAAGATAGGGTATGATCAATAAAGGATCTACCCCTTCCAGTGTAGGAAGAGAATGTTCAATGCTGATCCACTTATGTTAATCCAGGAATCTCTGGCCAGAGTGAATGAAATTAGAAAGGAGTTTCTAATTTACATTAAATAGAACTAAGCATAGTGAATGGGAAAGCAAGTGATTAAATAAGATAGGCTTGACACAAGTTTTATGCCTTGTATTTAATCGTGATATTGCAGGGTAGAAGGAATTAATTGTACGGTAACTACTCACTGAATAGGTTCTTGGTATTCTAAGCAGTGAATTCGTATTATCCGGATAGTCGCGATATGCTGAGAAGTATCCCTCACGATGTAGAATAAATATGATTAATTTATTAATCATATTTAATGAATTAGAGAATCTATATAAATAATGATAAAATAATTTTATTATTATTTATTTCTACTACCGCTTAATATTGAACCTATAGGGTCACACCATAAAAGATAATGATTTAATGGTGGAGGAATTAATTAATAATGGCTGATAATTATTTATTTATGAAATAAATAATTAATTGGCAAATTTAATAATTGATTAAATGAGATTTAATTGATTATAAATTAATTAAGAAAAGATTCTTAATATTATTAATTAAGAATTTAATTTTTGGAAATTAAATCAAGTGAGAGAATTATTTCTAAAGAATTTAGAAAAAGGATTAATAATTAAAAGGTGTTTTAATTATTAGTGAGAATAATAAAGGGTTAATAATAATAATATTTTATGGAAAAAATTTCAGCTGAAAATTTTGCCTATAAATATACTATTATAAACCCTATTTTTGCCTTAACCAAAAAGATTGACAAAACCCTAATTCTCTCCATCTCCTCCTCCTTCATTACATCGTTTTCTTGGTGGATACCGGTGGAGTGCTTCACACTTGAGGAGCATCTGCTAAGGATCTCCGTTCATCGTTCTTGGATCGCTATTAAAGACCTCCATCTTTCCATTAACGTAAAGCTTCTTAAGGTAAACATACTGAACTACGAATTAAATATTATTTTTTCGCATGGATCCTGCGGAGGGTTTCGGTTCTTTTTAAGAGTAAATTTACGTTTTCGCTGCGTTTATGTGCTAAAAACCCTTCAGTAGCCACATTTTTCATGTCTGCAGATCTCACCCTTTGAGAGTTGAACATTGCCTCATCCGCCTCAAACTTCGTTAGCTTGACAAAAGCCAACCCCAGTTGCCCCATCGTCTCCCCAATTTCTTGCTGAGCTTTAATTTCATGTCAATAGCATACGTCCCATTTCATTATACATATTATTAGTACCTAAATCAACTACATGACAGTAATAAATATTACAAATTTACATATAACACCGAGGCAAATATCGATATTTCCTTTATTGTATGGAGCTAGGAAATTGATTAACATACATTTAAGCTTAATCAAGTCTGAGATGTCGCAACTCAAAATGGTCTCGCTAGATCAGCATTATCAGACAAATATCAATACATATTTGAATCGAGAAACATTACTAATTATATAAACCGACAAACATAGCACTCAAAATTTATAATTTACATCAAAAGAGTTCAATAGACCTGCTGAGAAGCAACCAATCTGATTCTCGAAATCCTGCAACTTACCCTTCCTCTTGAAAAATTCCTTATCTTCCTCCACAACCGGTGGCTTAACCGCACCCCAATCATTCGTAACCGACTGCTTCAACTCCTTAAAAATCCTCAACAAATCCCTCCCTCCTTTCGCAGGCAACGCAACCTCATTCACATCCAATGCACTCCCTTGCAAACTCTCCCTCCCAAACAACTGCCAAGGCAACTTCACCGCCCCATCCAACATTCTCGACGCCACATCCGTGGTCCTCACCAACGGCAACTTCCCATTCGACACGTCTTGCTCCTTCTGAGGATCCGAAACCGTGATTCGCACATACTTCGCTCCGGAATGTGAAGTCGAAGTTGCGAACAAATCATGACCGTTGACTCCACTTCCTCCGTTGCTATCTTCTCCATCGAATGATCGAAATATTGCTTCAGCATACGAAGGCGGTTCGAGAAACGTGTTGTACGGATTAGGTTGTTGATTTCTCGATTGTTTCTACACATCTCGGATCGAGATGTGTAGGAGAATATAATAAGAAGGTGAGCGGAGGAGAGGATGGTGGAGGTGAGAAGGGGTCTGAAGATCTGAGTGAAGAGAGGGGTTGAAAGACGAGGCGGCCACTGCTAATGATTTATGTTTGTTAGGGTTTTATATAAAAATGATAAATTTTTAGGGCTTGTCTGTTAACGGGCTGGGCCTTGACTTAATTAAGTCTTTACAATCATAATTTCTTAATTATTTTGATAAATATCTTGTTGCTTTTCTGTAAATTATTTAATATTATTTTAATTTTCGAGTATCAGCTCAGATTTAGAGAGAAAGAGTGAATTTTTGTTAAGGGGGAAATAACCACCCAATTTTTTGGCCTGGGAAAGTGTGCAGATCTGTGTCTCAACATCATTTAATTATTTTTTTAGTTTTTTATTAAATATTTACAATTTTAAATATTATAAGAAAATTGTATAACTAATGTAAAATATATGTCAAAATAACACGACAATGATAAAATTAATCGGAACAATTATTTGTATAATTGAATTGTCGAACAAGAATTTAAAAAAAAATAGAAATCATTCGGGACAAGAATCTACATGGAACCCGTGTTGACCGTAATTTGACTATTATAAAAACACATAATACAAAATCTAATTTTTTTTAAAAAAATTACACAACTTAAAAATTAGTAGGTAATATCATCCGTATGGTTGGATCGTTGAACAAGAATTTTAAAAAAATAGAATCACCACTCGGGACAAGACTTGGTTATAGGAACTCGTGTTGACCGTAATTTGACTATTATAAAAACACACGCTATAAAATCTAAATTTTAAAAAAAAAATTACACATTTTTAAAATAGTAGGTATCATCATCCATACGGTTGGATCGTTGAACAAGATTTTAAAGAAATAGAATAATCACTCGGGACAATACTAGGTAACAGCAACCCGTGTTGACCGTAATTTGACTATTAAAAAAGCACGTGATATAAAATCTAAATTTTAAAAAAAAAAATTAAACATCTCTAAAATTAGAAGGTAATCATCTATACGGTTGGATCATTGAACAAGAATTTCAAGAAAATAGAATCACCACTCGGGACAAGTCTTGGTTATAGGAACCCGTGTTGACCGTAATTTGACTATTATAAAAACATACGATATAAAATTTAATTTTTTTAAAAAATATTTAGACATTTTTAAAATTAGTAGGTATCATCATCCGTACGGTTGGATCGTTGAACAAAAATTTTAAAAAAATAGAATCACCACCCGGAACAAGACTACGTAATGTGAACCCGTGTGCACCGGGGTTTGACTATTAAAAAAGCATGTGATATAAAATTTATTTTTTTAAAAAAAAATTACACATCTCTAAAACTAGTAGGAAACAAAATTTGTACGGTTGGATCAATTAAAAATATTTTAAAAAAATTATAACATAATATAACAAATAAATTTTAAGAATAGTACAATAACTAATGCAACACTAAATAACCTACTGCAACACCATAAAGCAAATACAACGCCTGAAGTGCCACATCAGCAAGTGGGCCCCACTGTGTGCCACGTCAGCATGCCACGTCAGCATTTTGGGCCCCCATGTGGGTCCCACTAATCCCATGTCGCATTCCACGTCACCAATGGGCCCCATATGTGGGGCCCAAAATGCTGACGTGGCATGACACGTTAACATGCCACGTTAGCACCCGTGGGTCCCCAGCACGCCACCTCAGATTTATTTTCCACGTCAGCATTTATTAAATAAAAAAATATCTAATGCAACGCTATGACCTCTACTGTTGCATGCTGCACAACACTAACAGTTATTAGCAATGGTAGCTTCAATGTAATGAAACGCTTTCACCACTATGTTGCAATAAACTGAAAATTTTGTAGATAATGCAACGCTTTTTGTGCAACGCTGGATAAAAATCGTTGCCTATGTGCACTTATGGCGTAGTGAATGTTCATGACCGATAAGATGATGATGCCTAAAACTTTTTTACCTATGGGAGGATTAGCTAAGAATGCGATCGCTATCCAACCTGAAGCTTGATAAATAGACCCTACTTTAATAATCACTTTGTACTTTACATATTTTGTAACTCTGATCCAAGATATAAATCAATCACCTGGTTCCTAGCGTGCAAAAGACTCAGAAAAGCTCATCTTAGTTAAAATTATGTACATGCCTTCAGGAGAACATATTGTAAAGGCTAAAATCTAAATTCCATGAAAAGAGAAGATGAAAGGAGAAAAAACGACAAATATAAAAGTAATAGGAAGAAATAAAGGGAGAAAATCATTAATCCTTGAGATGGATGGCATGAGAGATATGTTCACCTCCACTTGAAACTCAAAAAAGCTCATCGTTCATTAATGTTGTAGATCCATGAGAGCACACCTTACACAAGAGATAACAATCCAAAAAAATTAAAGATTATGATACGATAATTGGTGGAATAATATCAAAAATTGCACATGAACTACAACTTTAAGTCTCTCGTTCATTAATGTTTATAACGGGTTTTCAAAAAGTAAAAAAGGCACTGAAGTGGAATATCGATGACAGATCCTTCCCCGTTATGCAAGCACTTTAAATACCTGTTAATAAACCAGGTAAAATTGAATTCCTGAAGAAAAAATAGTTACTGAAACTTCAAAACTAATATGGCCAAATAATAAATTATCAACATTGTTCTAGAACACAATTAAGGGATGTCAATGAGGCTGAAAAGAAATAGCTATTTCAGCAAGATTATCAAGCTGTCTTAGACTCTGTTTCTTTTAAATGAGGCATTTACTCACCATATTCCAGCTTATCAAGTTCTAGCTGAACAGGACAATGTGGCTTCTGAGAGAATTCTCAACTTGGTGCACACAACTGCTTCTATGCAAAGGGCCAAGGATGCAATCACTACCATGCCCTTCACAGCTGGTGATGAATTTGACTATCTAGCTGGTGGTTCTGAGGAGTTTGGGATGAAGATGATGATGAAGAAGATTTCATGCACACAGGGGGAGAAGCAGGCCATAGCTCAAGTACAAACACTCCATCTTGGATGTTTAGCAAAGACTGTGATGAGCACCATTTCAAATCAACTCTCTTTCACATCATTCAACAAACAACTCAGACAGCTCTTCAAGCCACTAAAATTCCAACACCAAGAGACTTTTTCATTTACTTTATTTTCTTCTATTTTCGTTAGTAATTACTGAAATGTCCCTACTTCCGTTAAAGTTAACGGTTATCTTGGATGGAAAGTCATTAACGGGGTGCAAATAGAAGAGAAATTAATTTTATGGGGTGCAAGTTGACAGAGAAAATAATGTAGACTGAAATCGCAAAAATAAAAATAAAAGTGGATTACGAACTGCCAATTACTAAAATAAAAAGAACTTATTATTGAATAACACACAAGTCAAAGATTTGTTAGATGATTTGTTTCCATTTTTTCTGATTCTACTAAGAATACTATGCAAAATCTCACCAATCACCACAGATTCTACAGTAGTTTCTACTCCAAACTCTTTCATTTCTACTATCTCGATGAATATTGTTCATCCGTTGACCAGTGATTGTATCTCGACGGATGTGCTTAACAGCAATTATCCATTACACTTTCAACTACTACTTCGACGGATGTTTCTCATCCGTTGACAATCACTGCACAAATTGAAATCTCAACTGTTGTCACAAGTGCAGATGATTTAGTAGTTGTACAATCACTCTTAGGATTGAGGAAAGGGAGTGAACATAGTGAGAGGCTGAATTGCTCTCAGGCAAAAGGAGAGGAAAAGAGTGAAAATATGCAAGGTATTTCTTCTAGTTGGCAAAAGTGAGTGAGTGGAGTCCCACCTTAGTAGGTGAAGGTGAAGGTGTGAGGGTGGGAAGCCAAGGGGAGCCCTTGATGTAAGAAAAGAGAGATTATGATAGAAAAGCAGGTACAGAAGAATGGGAAGATCCCATTGTTAGTGAGTTAAGGGATGTCAATAGGCTGAAAAGAAATAGCTATTTCAGCAAGATTATCAAGCTGTCTTAGACTCTGTTTCTTTTAAAGCTGAGGCATTTACTCACCATGTTCCAGCTTATCAAGTTCTAGCTGAACAGGACAATGTGGCTTCTGAGAGAATTCTCAACTTCGTGCACACAACTGCTTCTATGCAAAGGGCAATGATGCAATCACTACCATGTCCTTCACAGCTGGTGATGAATTTGACTATCCAGCTGGTGGTTCGGAGGAGTTTGGGGATGAAGATGATGATGAAGAAGATTTCATGCACACAGGGGGAGAAGCAGGCCATAGCTCAAGTACAAACACTCCATCTTGGATGTTTAGCAAAGATGTGATGAGCACCATTTCAAATCAACTCTCTTTCACATCATTCAACAAACTCAGACAGCTCTTCAAGCCACTACAAATTCCAACACCAAGAGACTTTTTCATTTACTTTATTTTCTTCTATTTTCGTTAGTAATTACTGAAATGTCCCTACTTCCGTTAAAGTTAACGGTTATCTTGGATGGAAAGTCATTAACGGGGTGCAAATAGAAGAGAAATTAATTTTATGGGGTGCAAGTTGACAGAGAAAATAATGTAGACTGAAATCGCAAAAATAAAAATAAAAGTGGATTACGAACTGCCAATTACTAAAATAAAAAGAATTTATTATTGAATAACACACAAGTCAAAGATTTGTTAGATGATTTGTTGCCATTTCTTTCTGATTCTACTAAGAATACTATGCAAAATCTCACCAATCACCACAGATTCTACAGTAGTTTCTACTCCAAACTCTTTCATTTCTACTATCTCGATGAATATTGGTCATCCGTTGACCAGTGATTGTATCTCGACGGATGTGCTTAACAGCAATTATCCATTGACACTTTCAACTACTACTTCGACGGATGTTTCTCATCCGTTGACAATCACTGCACAAATTGAAATCTCAACTGTTGTCACAAGTACAGATGATTTAGTAGTTGTACAATCACTCTTAGGATTGAGGAAAGGGAGTGAACATAGTGAGAGGCTGAATTGCTCTCAGGCAAAAGGAGAGGAAAAGAGTAAAATATGCAAGGTATTTCTTCTAGTTGGCAAAAGTGAGTGAGTGGAGTCCCACCTTAGTAGGTGAAAGTGAAGGTGTGAGGGTGGGAAGCCAAGGGGAGCCCTTGATGTAAGAAAAGAGAGATTATGATAGAAAAGCAGGTACAGAAGAATGGGAAGATCCCATTGTTTGAGTTAAGGGATGTCAATAAGGCTGAAAAGAAATAGCTATTTCAGCAAGATTATCAAGCTGTCTTAGACTCTGTTTCTTTTAAAGCTGAGGCATTTACTCACCATGTTCTAGCGTATCAAGTTCTAGCTGAACAGGACAATGTGGCTTCTGAGAGAATTCTCAACTTCGTGCACACAACTGCTTCTATGCAAAGGGCCAATGATGCAATCACTACCATGTCCTTCACAGCTGTGATGAATTTGACTATCCAGCTAGTGGTTCGGAGGAGTTTGGGGATGAAGATGATGAAGAAGATTTCATGCACACAGGGGGAGAAGCAGGCCATAGCTCAAGTACAAACACTCCATCTTGGATGTTTAGCAAAGATTGTGATGAGCACCATTTTAAATCAACTCTCTTTCACATCATTCAACAAACTCAGACAGCTCTTCAAGCCACTACAAATTCCAACACCAAGAGACTTTTTCATTTACTTTATTTTCTTCTATTTTCGTTAGTAATTTACTGAAATGTCCCTACTTCCGTTAAAGTTAACGGTTATCTTGAATGGAAAGTCATTAACGGGGTGCAAATAGAAGAGAAATCAATTTTATGGGGTGCAAGTTGGCAGAGAAAAATGTAGACTGAAATTGCAAAAATAAAAATAAAAGTGGATTACGAACTGCCAATTAGTAAAATAAAAAGAACTTATTATTGAATAACACACAAGTCAAGATTTTTAAAATTGAAATCCAAATTAAATATGTCGATCCATTTATATCAATATATTTGACTTTAACAGCTTGCTTTAAAATATTATAATCCATGATTTAAAATGAATTGGTAGCGGTTAAAATTTTCGTGAGACTGGGCTGTTGAGTTCTCGTTAATTTTAGGCCTTGTGACCACATGGGTTTTCTAGTCTGGGTTTAACCATCTATCACTAGATCTATATTAGCAAAGAAATTAAAAAAAGTGCATTTCAAAAGCAAAAAAAAATTGAAAAATAACATTGACGAGTACCCCCGTCCTACCCAATTATTTACATCAGGTTTGAGTACGAAGGTTAAACAAATTAAAATTAATGATAAAAAGTAATATTCTAAAATTCTCGATTAGACCCATCAATCCACCATTAATCCTATACAAAGTACTACACTAATTGATTTTTGAAATATTTGAATAGAATCCTCACATAATGTGTTGGATTCATCAAATTTTGATTGGAAACTCTGGTTCGAATCTGCGAATTTATTAAACATGGTATAGTTCAAAATTTATATCTGTTAAAGCTAAATTTTTTACAATTGTTTCCAAAATTATTGTAACTATTGATAGCTGAAATAAATTTATCTTTTACATAAATTTTAAAGCAAAATAATAGATTCCATTTATGTCATGAAATACAATCAAAATGTCATTGAAATCTCACTTTTATGTATTTTGAAAAATTAACGTAAATATTATCATTAACGACTTTACTTCCATAGGTGATTAAGACATTATAATTTATTAATTACTTGTTTTAATAAATAATAATTACTACAATTTTCAAATTTTTTCCATATATTAGTATTACTTGGAGATCTTGAATTAGAAATTCTCATTAAAATCTGCAAATTTTTAAAACAATATCATTTAGGTTTCAAATTTTAAAAAAACTTCATTTTTTAAATATTTATACCATGTATAAACTTTATAGCCGTTTCTAAAGTTATTAATTGATTGTTACAAGTTGGTTGGAATAAATTTGATTTTAACGTTAAATTAACTGCAAAATATTTTAGTTTATTTAAGTCACGAATACGATCAAATATCATTACGTATCTTGAAATATATGTATGTTGAAATTACATTACCATCATGTACGATTTAACTAATATAAGTTATTTAAAAAATCATATTTTCCAATTATTGTTTATTAATTACCGTGATGGTACAAACAATAATTGGTATAAATTTATACATGTATAAGATTGCTCCTATATTTTAAAATTTTTGTGCAACCTTATTTATATACCATAACAATTTTCTTTTCCCAAACTATCCCAAATTATTTGATGCAAAACATGAAAAATCTTACAAATATTTAATCACAAATTTACAGGTAAAAGGTAAGGATGAGGTATGTAAAGTGTGGGTTTAGGCCCAAAACCATGAACCTCTAACGTCCCCTAGAAATTGTATTTCCAAATAACCGTAAAAAGGATACGTCCAGCACCCAATCCTAGGTACACAGCAGTGACTCCAGCAAAATGAAAAATCTTATAAATACCGAAAAAATATTCATTCCTACAGCCTCCAATATATGCCGCATCTTTAGTTCAGTGTTCTTTTCCTACACAACATAACAGCAGCCATCTTGTTCAGTTCATATCTAGGGTTTTTGTCTGAAACAATGTTGAATCTCCCTGACTCTCTTTATCCTGATCCGATACAAGGTGACAACAGTGTTATGTCGAATGGTGGTGCACCTGCTAACAACAATGGTCCCTGTGATGGTGCTAGCAAAGCTATTGATTGGCCTTCTGCTAGTGTAGAGGACTTGGTTGTTGCTTCAAGAACCTGAGCATCGCGAAAAGGCCATTTCATCTCTTACTCAGATTAAGGTCCATTATTTTTCTTCATTATATGAAGATTTTTGTTTGTTTTATGTACATTTTTGTTTGTTTTGTATGTTGTTAGGTGGAAATAAATTGATCTGTAATTGTTAATTCATAAATGATGTTTTTAATACATGATTGGATGCATTTTTTGTGTTTAAGCTTGTTTAACGTGGCTGGTTAGAAATGATTGATGATTAATGATTAGAGTTATCTTTTATTTGTGTGTCTTGATTAGAAGTAATTGACAATAGATCTGAGTTTTTAAAGAGTTTAAATTATGCATTCATATGTTGAAATACAAGTTAAATTGTGGCCTTCTCATGATTTTATGATGTCTATGCTGGTCATTTCATTTTCATAAAGTGTGGTTTAATCGACCAGGGATTATGTAAACCAGATATACTCATTCGTTTGATTTCATTCTTTATGTGGTTCATACACAAATATAGATCGATATTTATTTGTAATCAGTCTGATTTATGAAAGTATCTCTTCAATCGGAATGTGCAAATATATATCTTTGTATGCACCAAATGTCACTTTTACGTGGATTCTTTCCATATTTTGTAGTTTTATATTTTATTTAGAACAATAAGTATGTGCAGAGAAATGATGATCTTGACTCGCCTAAATGACTGTATAGTATCATTTAAGTTTGCTTGTTAGAAGTTTAAAGTGCAGTCCAGCCTGCAGAGTCAAATTATTTACACTCTATGTTCTAATGTCTATTGGGTGATATAGTATATTTCATTTCTAACATGTGATTTATCAATACAGAAACAGGGAAGAATTCAAGATTTGGCCCTCCACATTTGGCGGTCAATCAGTACGGTTTTCTTACTCCTATCGGTATGCACAATGACTTGGGTCTACCAAATACTTTGCATTGATCAAACTAAATGTATTTGTTTTAATAGCTTGCTTAAATTTATATCATGTCGTGAATTCTTTTTATTAACTTCTAATTTTGGTTAACATTAACAATAAAAGTTCCCTGTTTTGATTTGAGTTTCTTCCTCACATCTTAATACTGAAGTGGACTACTAAACCAAAATGGCAGTATCTAGGTTACATTGTTATATTTGATCTTCTCAAGTCCAGTGTCCCCCAGTTATATAGTATTTAATCAATATTTCGTGATTAATGATCCTTATTCTTTCTTGTCTTTTGAAATGATTATACTTGTTTGTGAATCCCTTGATCCTTGTGTCCGATACTATGACATGCACGTCCCCTCATCGGATAGGGGATTCATCCTGAATCCTAATTTTGATTCTTTCCCCCAATTTGTAATCAAAATTTCTGTTAACCGCCTATTTTCGTAAAATTAAGTATCAGTTTTTGTTAGTAAATACAAACGTATTATGCTAGTGTTCATTTTTGCATAAATCAAAATATTTTACCTGTATTTTGAGTTTAGATCAATAAGTTATGCATTTGATTAAATTTGCTTATAGTTTGTGGTTTTTTTAACCAGATTGAATATATGTAACATCAAATCTAGAGAAAATCTATATTTCTATATGTCGTGTCCCCCGCACCCGAATTCCCATATTATTATATTTATTTATTAGATTTTTGTCCACGCACCCCGCACTTCTGCACCCGTATCTTTGCTTGTCAGTTGCCGAAGAAATCTTTCATTGAACTAATGAGAAGATTTGCGGAGATCTCAAATATTTGGAAATTTGAAATTTTAAACCCAAAAATCTGGAAAATAGGCATTGTAAGGAAGTTCTGCAACTTTTATGTCACACGTCTTAGAGAAGTCCTACCCTTAAGATCAAGTTGCATCACATCTGAATCAGAACTTGATACAATTTATGAAATCCGCACATGATGGTCATTGGAATCATTTAAATGATTTACTACTTTGTTTGACAAGCTCAGCCTTGTGGTTTGTATTGGCTATTCTATCTATTCAAATAAGAATGTTGTGTTTTACAGTTGGTGATTAATGGAATTATCTTCTTTATTGCAGGAAGTATTATCTATATACAAGTCATTAACACCTGAGAAACTTACTATGAAAGATTCAAGTAAAGTTTGTGATGTACTTGTTTTGTTTGAGGTCATTTCGCTCATTTAATTTCCTTTTCTAGTGGTATTAACTTTGTAATGTATTTGCTTTATATGTTCGATTTCCTAATTTTCAAACTTTTTTCTTATCAAATTTATTTTTACTTATCAAATTTATTATCTATATACATCAAATTTATTTTTACTTATGCAGGAGCCATAGCTGGTCCTCTATGTACTTAAAAATTATGTATGCAACTCTAATATCAAAGTGTATTTTCTATTGAATGCAGTGCTTGGCCACTCACCCTCAAACGAAGATGCAGTTCCTTAATGGTATTTTTCTGAACTTTCTGAAAGCTATGTGACTTGTTTCTGCTAATGTATTCAGTATTTACATTAGTCTTCTTCAACATAGTTGGATGTATCCACAGTTATAGCTTCTTCTCACCAAATGATATAAGCTAATTTCATTCTATAACTTTTGCTGATTTCTTGATGTCTGATATTGCTACTTAAAGACCACACAAGATATTGTCGAACTTGACGTGTTTTGATATATAAATGCATTCACTTTTTATTTCAAGCTGGTATGATTTGTTTATGTGAACACCAAAGAAACAGGACACTGAGGTGAAATCAAGGATTCAGTTGAAGTTACAAGTTTGTTACATAAATTCTGGGATGAGGATTTTGCATAACTTATTCAAATATTGTTATTAACTGATTTTAATAGGATAATTAAGGAGCTAGATAAGGTTAATCGTAGACAGACTTGTATTAACTTCTGTCCTTGCAGTTCAGATACATTGTTACTTGTACCCTTTCTTGGAGACTGAAGAAACGAGCAAGCCATTCCAGTACCTAAGGCTAATGAGCTTGGGGGTCATTGGTGGTCTTCTGAAGGAGGTACAATTCCACTCTAAATCAATACATGATACCTTCAATTTTTTATACTTTTAGCCATTTGAATTATTAAAACAGCTAAGCACCAGTAACCTTGCATGGAAGTATTTTCTCATTGCTAGTTGCTACCCGCCCTTTCAAGTTTCAGCTCTGAATTGAATGCAATGTTGAGATGAATTAGCTTAATCAGAACAATAGTTGAAGAAAATGTCCATTATTTCTTACCAGATTGCATATCAATTTGCTTTAATATGATCTGATATGCCTAAAGGTTCTACTCCAAATATCATCCGAATCTTCTCTACTAGCAGGTAGGCGACCCTTCGACAAAGGTTGCTGTTCACTGTTTGCTTGAATCAGGACTCTTCCCTTTGTGTCTAAAATCCATAGAATATGGAAACGAACTTTCACAATCAGTAAGTGTCCATTAAAATTTGAACTCAACATTCTTTCGCTTCCAAGCATTTTTTACTGCAATATATCACCTTACATGTAATGTAAGACAGTACAGAGTATAAAATCTGGTTACTAAAAATTTCAAATTAATATCCCTTTCTAGTGTTTCTGCTAGGTGTTTATTGAAAAAGGGATTTTTAGTTAATACTCCATGTTTCGTATTAATACATATCAAGTCGACTTGATGAACATCTAATATTTTGGTGTTAGATGAACATTATTACCCAGCCATATATAAATCATAAGGTTTATATTGCATGGCATAGACTTGATCGTCCTAGTAAGAACCTGAGCAAATAATTCTGAAACAATTCCGGTACACCATCAAAATATAAATAGATCGACACCCATAGTTAATTGGCTCTTTAAACTCACTCTGAACACTTGTATATGGCTATACAGACTGCATCTTGGATAATGTCAAGAATAATGATGCAAGAGCAGGGACTACAGTATTGCTGTGAGCCTGCAAACCGGTTGTGTGCAATCATGAAGGTTTTTAATGACGTAATTGAAAAGATGCAGGATGAACCGTCTACTACAGTTTTGAAGAATATTATTCAATGTTATGTCATACTGTCCGATGATCCAAGGTTAGCCAGCAACCTTTGTAAGCATATCTTCCAAGCTGTTGTGTGTTTCTATTCTTATATCGTTCCTATAGTTATTGTATTATTGATTTAGAACTTGTGTAAAAAATGTCTCTGACCAAGCACCGGATAGCTTGAGAGTGGTTTTATGTCCCTTGGGGCGGTCTGGTTGTTGTACTTAACAAACATAATTTGATGTGATTCGAATGCAGCAGGGGTTGTCTCCTCTTGAGAAGCTTCATTCCGCCAATACTGACGACTGCCCCATATATTGAAGCCCTTCGTGTAAGTCCATCCAGATGATCTCTTATATACATGTAAAAATGTGGACTCTATTGTGGCACAAAACAGCAAATTTCACTACCAAAATCCAAGTTTATAAAAAAAGTATCTATATTACGCATAAATACTGGAGGCACACAGTATTTGCAATTTTGTATGCCTCAGCAACTTCTATGGGCATCTCTAGTTGCACAACAAAACCGACATCAATACTTCTAGATACACGACTCCTCGTTTTGAATATTACATAATTTTTTACATGAGTTTTTGTCGCGAGGACAGAGTCACAAGTACACACTAATGTATCTTAAATGTTCTTATCTAATATCTAATTTTCTATACATATTATGCAGGCACGCCCTATAACCTTAAAAAATTTACAAGATTTGTTTCAAAAGCTATCGATGGGATGCGGGCCAAATGCAGAAGCCGTTGGTGATGTTGCAGGTTCCTCACATCTTGATCGCTAGCTGATATTTGCTAGCTCTTTCCTTTCGTTATACAAGGGAAATTAAGAATTCTCTTATAGATCTCAGAAACCTTTTAATTTTAGCTATGATGTTAACAATATTTTTTGTAGAACAATTATATCTCCAAGTTGCAAAATAATACATGATAAACAATCATAAAATGCCCTATCCAGATTCATGTGGTTAGCTGATGATATTTTGGTGTTTAGTTTTCTCCTTTTACGTTTTTTATTTTCTTTACTCATCTTCTTGAATTACAGGCATGAACTCATTGAATGTCACTATTGATCAACGCTCTCTGTGAACTCTGATGATTGAGATCTTGAAAAAATATTGTTATGTTCAAAGATTAAAAAGATTAGATATAGTACATAAAATATTATTACCATTAATAAATTTCTTTTGATGATAAACAATATGTTGAGATTTTCTAAACTAAAACCATCTATTGAGGACTTGAGATGTCAAGAAACAAAAATTCGTTTATTTGCATCAAACTTTCGGTCTCAAGCATGTAAAATAGCAGTTACATTTGAGACATCAAGACCTGTGCATCTTTTCCTACCTATCTCTGTCTTCTATTTTTCCAGTTTGCGCAAATACACTAGAATCTTCATTCACATATTGCTGTGTGCGCATCATCAACCTTATAAAAACAAAATTGGCGGCTAACGAGTAGATGGGAAGAAAAATCTCTAGTTTAAATTGTGCAATTTGTTGATATGAACTTCAAGTTTCTACAACTGGAAGCTAAAAAGAAAGACATTGAGCTGTTGATTGTTTATTATGCAGCAGGCTCTGCATAAAATTTTAACTCTGATCATACATACCCGTACAATTGTCTATATGCTCGAAGAAACTATCTGTGTGCTTGGTACTAGACTGAAAACATTGAAAATTGAAGTTAAAATGGCATATATAACAACCAAAAAATTGCATATTAAACTGTTATAATGCTAAAAATTGCTGCATAAAGTTATTTAATGTATGACATATGTATAATATTTTACATTATGTTAACATACAGTACATAGGGCAAGAAGTTTTTACAGAGCTGGTAGACAACTGTCTAGCCATCAGTTTAAAAATAACGTAGTTTAGGCATCGGAGTTATCACAAAGTACAAACTATTCTCCCTCCCTCCCTCCCTCTCCATGTCTGTGTGTGTCTGTGTGTTTAAATATATAACACTACATTTCGTTTATTTTGGCGGGGACAGGTTAAAGCTATCTTCCCTTTGACATTGTAGGCAAAAGCAAAATGCCACTATTTCTGTCATGAATGAAAATGAGAAGCTCTCAACTGTCTTAGAATATAGCTTGCTTGTCTTATGAAATAAAGTCCTAAACGTGAATTCTCTTTGAAAATAACTCAACATTCCCTGAACCGAAACGGCTATTGTATAACTTAGCAAAAAAAAAGAAACGGCTATTGTATAACTGCTAGACACCACACAGTTCATACACTATTGTTCTATTTGGTTGAAGGGAATACAAACATATATTTGTTAACAAACTTCAATACAAAAGAAAGGTTGTAACTTGTAATTGTAAGAGGGAAGAATATAGAAAAAAGACGAGGATGTGCAAATTGTTCATAATGTAACTAGGTAAATATACCCGCCCAGTTCAGAGAAACTATTTAAAAATAAAAATAAAAATAAAAATATTATTTACAGCAATTTTGTTGAAAATTAAGATTCCTAAAACTAAAAGAGTCGCTAAAAATAATGTTATAAAATATAACATATAATTGGAGAGTTGATGAGTGTACCTAAAATTTTAAGGAGTTATACACATTAGAAGTGGTACAATGGTACTTTATATTTTAATTTTATACTTTTTTTTGTCAGATGTTCCAATCTGACATCTTTTTTCCAACTAACATTTCTTTATCCTTTCAAAAAAAATACTACTTATAATAAGATTATGCATACATCATTTTTATATATGTTTACTCTTTCATTGCTCTAAATATAATTTATCAAGCACGTATAATTTAACCTATATAAATGTTGAATAAATTTAGTACTTAAATTACAATAGACATTTTGCATCATCCAGGTGTAATAAGAGAAGCTAGAACTCCATATATAATCCATATGTGCACATTTTTAGAATTAATTTTGTTTTGCAAATAGCAGATACCAACATGATTGTAGACAAAGAAAAAATTGATCATACTTTAATATTAAAATAATAAAAAATGACTGGATCTGAGCATGTGTTTTGCTAAAAAAAATTATTTAATATATAAAAATCTTATATTGAAATTGAGATGACTAATATTACTTCCCAGTTTTTTTTAGCATAAAACAATTAATTTGAAAATTAGTCAGTCATCATGTAAGTCATCCATGTAAGTCATCCATGTAATTCAATTATCTAGAATATATTGGAACAACCATGTACGTCAATAACTTGTGAAATTAAAATGTAGTTATAGATGGGGACTTACATCTCCTCTTTAATGCCCAGGCTACAATTTTATATATACTATCACATTAAATCTTGAAAGAAACTCATAACATCATAAAAATATACACCGCATTTCTTTGTCAAAATTATCATCGTCAATGTACACAACCATATCAATCAGCAACTCAAAAACCAATGCACTTAAGGGCTAGATGGATTATTAGATGATTATTATGAGTACCTACCGAAAGCAGCATTTCAGACCTAAAAGCTCATACTTTCTGACTTCATCATTTTTTTTAGAAAAGAACTCTACCAACTTGCGATCTCGTTATTTTCCAAAATTCTGGTGTCTCATTATCCTTGAGATGCTCGAATGGATAGCAAACCTGTTTAAATTTCTCTAACCCAAAATGAAAGTCCTGCAATAAATCATAAATAATTAGAATATAGGCGTATTTGTAAGGGGTTAGGGAACATAAGACATTGCCTTCTTTGTTGCAACATGTACATAATTTGGGATGTTATGCAGATCCGCTAGAAGAGAAGTGGGTAACACAACTCATTTATTCTCACTGTTATCCAAATTGAAAATCGAACCTTGTTTCATAGTGGGAGCTTTTGCAAAGCAACAAATTAATGTCAAAGTAAAAGATAATTAATTATGTAAATTTGATTTTTTAAAGATTTGGTCATAGGGAAATGGTTGCTAACTTGTAAAAACCTATGATTACAGTGTGAATTTAACCCTACACTTTTGTTACAATTTAATCTCATAAAGTAAACCGGATTAGCAAAAAAGGCTTTGTAAATAAGAGAAAGTCACACAATGTACACAAGTTCAAACTCTCCATTAGCAGGTAGGAAAACAAATTCATTAGCATTTTATAGCATTCAAGAATGAAAGTATTGGCCAATTCAAGTACATTCAAACAAAAGTTATACTCATTATGTTAAAAGGTTATTACTCGTATTTCTACCGTACATAAAAGATTTTCACATTATTCTATAACTATATGTACATACCTAAATTTTAGTCATTAGAGTAATCACTACGCCATAAGTGCACATAGGCAACCCCTACTATACAGTTGCATAAGGCCCAAATGGTGTTGCATAAGGTAATAGGCAACACCAGAGGGGGGTTGCCAATGTGGAAGTGGTCGTAGACACCTAATGCAATATTTTGTGCAAAACTTGAAAGTAATGCATCAGGTGGATTTTGCAACAGTAAATCACCTATTGGCAACAACAGAAAGTGTTGCATTAGACCTGACAGGATAGTACACTTGGTCCTACGTGGCAACTGACACATCAGATGCCATGTCAGCAACAGGGGGTCCCCAGAGCCACATCAGCATGCCACGTCAGCAAGCCACGTCAGCTGGGTCTCATCCTACCACGTCAGCATGCGGGGGCCCGCAATGTCACGTCAGCAGTGGGGCCCTTTTTCCACATCATATGTGGGGCCCATATTGTTGATGCAACACAATTTTGATGCATATGCAACACTATTTTCATTCAATTGCAACAGTATATACCACATTATGCAACACCATTTTTAAATTGCAACAGTATTATAATCAAATGTAATACAGTGAAAAGCAATATGCAACATCATACTATGGAATATGCAACACTAGAAAACATAAAAATTTGGCCATAATTTGTCTGTTTTTACATGATACCTGCCATAAGTGGCATCCAACAAAAACAACCATATCAGGAATCAACAAGTTTTAAACATACAAAAAATACTAAAATACATACGCCCAATTCTAAATTTAAAACACCAAAAGTACATCAAATCTTTCTTCAAATGAACAAAGATACCAAAGAACTAAGTCACTAAGAAGTTGCGCCTTGAGTGCCTTGAATGACTGTAGTACCGTTTTCCTCTTGATCACTGGAAACCGTGGTACATCTTCGAATAAAAACCTTTTAAAAATAGACCCTAAGGCGATGTTGATGCAAGGAAGCTAAATGGAGCTTTAGCCTAGAAAATAAAAATGAATAGAATAAGAATAACAAGATTTGGGCCTTAAACTTAAGTAATGAAAGCAGTTGGACTTAACAGGTCAATCACTCAATATTATGGTATTGATTTGGGCCTTAAACTTTCCATTATTAATTTACTACTTATTTAACACAACGCAATTAAACCCAACCAATAAAGTCAATAATTTCATTTTTAGAATTTATTACGAGCTATGGGCTGTAAATACATGCATCAAAAAATGTACTTCTGCCTAGGAACAGATTGAGCATTTGCCCCAAAAAGACGCAAAACAGATAGTGTACAAAGCGTAAAAGATTTATGATTTATCTGCCAAGAGAGACTAAAACAAAGAGCTAAATACAACCATAAAAGCAACTGGACTCAAAAGGTAATTTTTTTTGGAGTCAATATAGGCCCCGACATTTCCTTTAACGAAATTACTTGAAACAACTTGCAACTAGACCAAAAAAAATTCATTCTAAATTTATATTTAACAAATCGATAATGTGCTATATAGTCTACATAGACATGCATAAAAAATGTACTTCCAGCCAAGGTTACAGAGAAGCATGTCCCCAAAAAGACGAGAAGCAGATGAAGTAAACTTACAATCCAAGGTTGCTTTGAGGATCTGTAGGGCATCCTCTCCTTGATTACTTTTTCCAATCTCAGTGGTGCGAGGGGAACTAAATCAGCAATTTCCTTTAAAGCAGCATGCACACGACAAAGAATTTGCTCTTTTTTTGCAAGACCACGTGGCTACTGTAATAGCCTAAGGAAAGATAAAGGCGGCACAAAATTTCTTACAAGCATATCCAAGCATAGATGGAGGTATTTTCCGCTCACTGCAGCCTACAATGTAGTAAAAGCAAAACTAATCCTTGATAAGAACAAGCAATGATAATCATTATTGTATAGTGAGTAGCATTACATATCAAAGCAACAACCAACTCAACCAATACATCCATCACATCTGGACCATAGTTCCACAAGCTCATGCCACTTATCTGAAGGTAACAAACTTTCTTTAACAACCAAAAAACTAAAATCCGAAAAAAATAATGGAAAAAGAAATGAGCAAAAATATTAATGCACTATTACTTACAGAAGAAAGAAGCATTTTGTGGTGATCAGAATCTATGTAAGAAACTGCTCCAGACAGGGCTTTCAAACTTGTCTTTTAAATTATAAAACAACATTAGGTAAGCCTTTACAGAAGTAATAAGAGGACATAAAGTTTACACATTTTAGTGCATATACTTTACAAAAACACTCAACCTACCACAAGCATGGCCACTTCATCTGGTGCTAGGCGTTCAGTATGGTGCGGATTCCCGATCAACTCGTGATAACTGTCAGGTTGACCCTGAAAACTTATAAATCACTATTAATCAACCATAAGATTGATCTTCAAACTGAGAATCAATGTCAAATGATTAGAATTTATAACATATAAAAATCCATTATCTACTTAAATGTTTGAAACTGCAAACAAGCCTGTATGATGATTTTCTCTCCATAGTTCTGCTTAACAGTAGACATAAACTCCGCCAGAAGCTCGGCAAATTCCTTGATGCAGGTGAATGCATACAAAATTAGTTTTTAGTTGTAGACCGCAAGTAATTATATCTATGAATTACAGAAAGGAAGATAAAAAGTACCTGCCCAGTTGCCCTCTTTTGTTTGAGCCCAATAATGAACTCATCATCCAGCAACTTTTGGTTATTTGTGCCGACGTCGATGGTAATAGGTAAGCACTGCAAATACAACACAAATATACAGTTTAGAATAAGAATTAACAATAATGTCATAGTATAGATAGGAAGCTTCATGTAACCCAGGTTGCCTTGTTATCTAATTGAATAGAACCATGAAAAGTGGTTAAGGGACAGCACGGATATACTCTACGTTCCCATGTCGCTAGCAGTAACATCCATAACATACCACCACAGTCTGGTAGCCACAATCAAATAAAGACCCTAGAACTTATATTCAGTGTTTCTAAATAATGATTACTGGGATTGATTTTGGTGACCCCATTGCTCATGACCGACTTCGCTTCTATTATATACTCAGTGTTGCACATTTATGCTCCTTCTGTGTTAATTACTTTGTATATTTTTGCTAAATACTTCATCCTATTATGTTTTCTTGCTTGCTTCTAAAAATCTGAGGTGCTTAACTCTTCGTTGCTTATTATGCTACATACTAAGCAATAAGTCTGAGTGACTATGTACTGCTAACTATATTTTATTTGGTAAAAAATTAAGTCCTCATTTATAAGAATATCAAGATCCAATTCAACAGAATGAATAATTATTCTATGTTTAATTTGTCAGCATAACTCAAGCAAGGGCAAAGCTTATGCACATTTACTTTATAAAGCAATTGAAGAAATAGTTCTAATATCCACTTAAGGACACACACAATTAACTATTTTTCTTAGTGCAAGACCCTCCTATTGTATTCAGTTTTTCATAATGATTGTTATTGGATGAAGAAAAAACTACTTAAAGAATATATTATCTCAGCTCAAAAACTAGTTAAAGAATTTATGATAACTGGTGTCACTAAAATTTCTGAAGTGTTCGGGTAATACATGCACTAGAAGGAAGAACATGTTACCTTGATCCGTTCATATTCTCTGACTGCACAGGTTTTAGCTTCCTCTGTTACTCTTACAGTTTCTTTCAACTCATCTATTTTGCGAATTCTAGACCTGTCACCACAAAAATCTTTGATGAAGCAGCTTCAAGATTTTCAATCCTTACATTCAAGGAGGCCAGTTCGGATAAAAGAGTTTGCACCGTCAACAAAGCATTCGGCGGTCAGAAAATGCATTGTTAATTGCCAACATCACCCCAAGATAGTCATGAAGCTTATCCTGCAGTATAAGAATAGAGCATCTGTAAATATCTAGCACTTCGAGTGGAACAAGATGCTTGAAAAGATAAAGGATCATGATTAAAGTTAGCAATTCAAGTCTGGGAAAGTACAACAATCCAGTAACTTACCAGATGCTTGACAGTTTGTGCATTCAACTCCCGATAGAGTCTGTTAGCTTTGACAGCAGCAGTAGCTGAAAGAGATATGTCCTAAGTCCAATCATGTATGAGGATTTAGGAATAACTTTTATGTAATATGTTTTGATTTCATTGATATTAATAAAAGGCTTGTTTTGTTTTTATTGCGGGCTCTATCTATTTAAATGTTTAAATAAGATATACCACAGTTTAGAGTAAAGCTTTTTATGGATTGTGATGAGATCATAATAATGAGACCTAAAAGATGATAACTCTAAACTTAAATAGTTCCTGGTCGTAGAATTATAACTGGTAATTAATAATCCGCAAAGATGCGGTACATACTATGCTTGCTTCATTATGAAGGATGTCTGTTCTCATAGACATTTGTTGGTGACACTATAGCTAGTATGTAGGTGCTTATTATAGAATAAGTTCACTGAACATGACTCACACAGCTGAACAACTAATGGAGTTCACTCACGTGTCAGCAGTTGTTCACATAGTGATAGTTGTACAAGTATCCTTAGACTTGAGGTCATCATAGTCATCTTGTGTACACTGAACTATGCTTTGGTTTAGTTCTTAGTCTCAAGGGACAATTATAAGGGCTCTACTGGGTATAGGAATTTGTACACGAAGATAGGGTATGATCAATAAAGGATCTACCCCTTCCAGTGTAGGAAGAGAATGTTCAATGCTGATCCACTTATGTTAATCCAGGAATCTCTGGCCAGAGTGAATGAAATTAGAAAGGAGTTTCTAATTTACATTAAATAGAACTAAGCATAGTGAATGGGAAAGCAAGTGATTAAATAAGATAGGCTTGACACAAGTTTTATGCCTTGTATTTAATCGTGATATTGCAGGGTAGAAGGAATTAATTGTACGGTAACTACTCACTGAATAGGTTCTTGGTATTCTAAGCAGTGAATTCGTATTATCCGGATAGTCGCGATATGCTGAGAAGTATCCCTCACGATGTAGAATAAATATGATTAATTTATTAATCATATTTAATGAATTAGAGAATCTATATAAATAATGATAAAATAATTTTATTATTATTTATTTCTACTACCGCTTAATATTGAACCTATAGGGTCACACCATAAAAGATAATGATTTAATGGTGGAGGAATTAATTAATAATGGCTGATAATTATTTATTTATGAAATAAATAATTAATTGGCAAATTTAATAATTGATTAAATGAGATTTAATTGATTATAAATTAATTAAGAAAAGATTCTTAATATTATTAATTAAGAATTTAATTTTTGGAAATTAAATCAAGTGAGAGAATTATTTCTAAAGAATTTAGAAAAAGGATTAATAATTAAAAGGTGTTTTAATTATTAGTGAGAATAATAAAGGGTTAATAATAATAATATTTTATGGAAAAAATTTCAGCTGAAAATTTTGCCTATAAATATACTATTATAAACCCTATTTTTGCCTTAACCAAAAAGATTGACAAAACCCTAATTCTCTCCATCTCCTCCTCCTTCATTACATCGTTTTCTTGGTGGATACCGGTGGAGTGCTTCACACTTGAGGAGCATCTGCTAAGGATCTCCGTTCATCGTTCTTGGATCGCTATTAAAGACCTCCATCTTTCCATTAACGTAAAGCTTCTTAAGGTAAACATACTGAACTACGAATTAAATATTATTTTTTCGCATGGATCCTGCGGAGGGTTTCGGTTCTTTTTAAGAGTAAATTTACGTTTTCGCTGCGTTTATGTGCTAAAAACCCTTCAGTAGCCACATTTTTCATGTCTGCAGATCTCACCCTTTGAGAGTTGAACATTGCCTCATCCGCCTCAAACTTCGTTAGCTTGACAAAAGCCAACCCCAGTTGCCCCATCGTCTCCCCAATTTCTTGCTGAGCTTTAATTTCATGTCAATAGCATACGTCCCATTTCATTATACATATTATTAGTACCTAAATCAACTACATGACAGTAATAAATATTACAAATTTACATATAACACCGAGGCAAATATCGATATTTCCTTTATTGTATGGAGCTAGGAAATTGATTAACATACATTTAAGCTAATCAAGTCTGAGATGTCGCAACTCAAAATGGTCTCGCTAGATCAGCATTATCAGACAAATATCAATACATATTTGAATCGAGAAACATTACTAATTATATAAACCGACAAACATAGCACTCAAAATTTATAATTTACATCAAAAGAGTTCAATAGACCTGCTGAGAAGCATACCAATCTGATTCTCGAAATCCTGCAACTTACCCTTCCTCTTGAAAAATTCCTTATCTTCCTCCACAACCGGTGGCTTAACCGCACCCCAATCATTCGTAACCGACTGCTTCAACTCCTTAAAAATCCTCAACAAATCCCTCCCTCCTTTCGCAGGCAACGCAACCTCATTCACATCCAATGCACTCCCTTGCAAACTCTCCCTCCCAAACAACTGCCAAGGCAACTTCACCGCCCCATCCAACATTCTCGACGCCACATCCGTGGTCCTCACCAACGGCAACTTCCCATTCGACACGTCTTGCTCCTTCTGAGGATCCGAAACCGTGATTCGCACATACTTCGCTCCGGAATGTGAAGTCGAAGTTGCGAACAAATCATGACCGTTGACTCCACTTCCTCCGTTGCTATCTTCTCCATCGAACGATCGAAATATTGCTTCAGCATACGAAGGCGGTTCGAGAAACGTGTTGTACGGATTAGGTTGTTGATTTCTCGATTGTTTCTACACATCTCGGATCGAGATGTGTAGGAGAATATAATAAGAAGGTGAGCGGAGGAGAGGATGGTGGAGGTGAGAAGGGGTGAAGATCTGAGTGAAGAGAGGGGTTGAAAGACGAGGCGGCCACTGCTAATGATTTATGTTTGTTAGGGTTTTATATAAAAATGATAAATTTTTAGGGCTTGTCTGTTAACGGGCTGGGCCTTGACTTAATTAAGTCTTTACAATCATAATTTCTTAATTATTTTGATAAATATCTTGTTGCTTTTCTGTAAATTATTTTAATATTATTTTAATTTTCGAGTATCAGCTCAGATTTAGAGAGAAAGAGTGAATTTTTGTTAAGGGGGAAATAACCACCCAATTTTTTGGCCTGGGAAAGTGTGCAGATCTGTGTCTCAACATCATTTAATTATTTTTTTAGTTTTTTATTAAATATTTACAATTTTAAATATTATAAGAAAATTGTATAACTAATGTAAAATATATGTCAAAATAACACGACAATGATAAAATTAATCGGAACAATTATTTGTATAATTGAATTGTCGAACAAGAATTTAAAAAAAAATAGAAATCATTCGGGACAAGAATCTACATGGAACCCGTGTTGACCGTAATTTGACTATTATAAAAACACATAATACAAAATCTAATTTTTTTAAAAAAAATTACACAACTTAAAAATTAGTAGGTAATATCATCCGTATGGTTGGATCGTTGAACAAGAATTTTAAAAAAATAGAATCACCACTCGGGACAAGACTTGGTTATAGGAACTCGTGTTGACCGTAATTTGACTATTAAAAAACACACGCTATAAAATCTAAATTTTAAAAAAAAAATTACACATTTTTAAAATAAGTAGGTATCATCATCCATACGGTTGGATCGTTGAACAAGTATTTTAAAGAAATAGAATAATCACTCGGGACAATACTAGGTAACAGCAACCCGTGTTGACCGTAATTTGACTATTAAAAAAGCACGTGATATAAAATCTAAATTTTAAAAAAAAAAATTAAACATCTCTAAAATTAGAAGGTAACATCATCTATACGGTTGGATCATTGAACAAGAATTTCAAGAAAATAGAATCACCACTCGGGACAAGTCTTGGTTATAGGAACCCGTGTTGACCGTAATTTGACTATTAAAAACATACGATATAAAATTTAATTTTTTTAAAAAATATTTAGACATTTTTAAAATTAGTAGGTATCATCATCCGTACGGTTGGATCGTTGAACAAAAATTTTAAAAAAATAGAATCACCACCCGGAACAAGACTACGTAATGTGAACCCGTGTGCACCGGGGTTTGACTATTAAAAAAGCATGTGATATAAAATTTATTTTTTTAAAAAAAAATTACACATCTCTAAAACTAGTAGGAAACAAAATTTGTACGGTTGGATCAATTAAAAATATTTTAAAAAAATTATAACATAAATATAACAAATAAATTTTAAGAATAGTACAATAACTAACGCAACACTAAATAACCTACTGCAACACCATAAAGCAAATACAACGCCTGAAGTGCCACATCAGCAAGTGGGCCCCACTGTGTGCCACGTCAGCATGCCACGTCAGCATTTTGGGCCCCCATGTGGGTCCCACTAATCCCATGTCAGCATTCCACGTCACCAATGGGCCCCATATGTGGGGCCCAAAATGCTGACGTGGCATGACACGTTAACATGCCACGTTAGCACCCGTGGGTCCCCAGCACGCCACCTCAGATTTATTTTCCACGTCAGCATTTATTAAATAAAAAAAATATCTAATGCAACGCTATGACCTCTACTGTTGCATGCTGCACAACACTAACAGTTATTAGCAATGGTAGCTTCAATGTAATGAAACGCTTTCACCACTATGTTGCAATAAACTGAAAATTTTGTAGATAATGCAACGCTTTTTGTGCAACGCTGGATAAAAATCGTTGCCTATGTGCACTTATGGCGTAGTGAATGTTCATGACCGATAAGATGATGATGCCTAAAACTTTTTTACCTATGGGAGGATTAGCTAAGAATGCGATCGCTATCCAACCTGAAGCTTGATAAATAGACCCTACTTTAATAATCACTTTGTACTTTACATATTTTGTAACTCTGATCCAAGATATAAATCAATCACCTGGTTCCTAGCGTGCAAAAGACTCAGAAAAGCTCATCTTAGTTAAAATTATGTACATGCCTTCAGGAGAACATATTGTAAAGGCTAAAATCTAAATTCCATGAAAAGAGAAGATGAAAGGAGAAAAATACGACAAATATAAAAGTAATAGGAAGAAATAAAGGGAGAAAATCATTAATCCTTGAGATGGATGGCATGAGAGATATGTTCACCTCCACTTGAAACTCAAAAAAGCTCATCGTTCATTAATGTTGTAGATCCATGAGAGCACACCTTACACAAGAGATAACAATCCAAAAAAATTAAAGATTATGATACGATAATTGGTGGAATAATATCAAAAATTGCACATGAACTACAACTTTAAGTCTCTCGTTCATTAATGTTTATAACGGGTTTTCAAAAAGTAAAAAAGGCACTGAAGTGGAATATCGATGACAGATCCTTCCCCGTTATGCAAGCACTTTAAATACCTGTTAATAAACCAGGTAAAATTGAATTCCTGAAGAAAAAATAGTTACTGAAACTTCAAGAACTAATATGGCCAAATAATAAAATTATCAACATTGTTCTAGAACACAATTAAGGGATGTCAATGAGGCTGAAAAGAAATAGCTTTCAGCAAGATTATCAAGCTGTCTTAGACTCTGTTTCTTTTAAAGCTGAGGCATTTACTCACCATATTCCAGCTTATCAAGTTCTAGCTGAACAGGACAATGTGGCTTCTGAGAGAATTCTCAACTTGGTGCACACAACTGCTTCTATGCAAAGGGCCAAGGATGCAATCACTACCATGCCCTTCACAGCTGGTGATGAATTTGACTATCTAGCTGGTGGTTCTGAGGAGTTTGGGGATGAAGATGATGATGAAGAAGATTTCATGCACACAGGGGGAGAAGCAGGCCATAGCTCAAGTACAAACACTCCATCTTGGATGTTTAGCAAAGACTGTGATGAGCACCATTTCAAATCAACTCTCTTTCACATCATTCAACAAACTCAGACAGCTCTTCAAGCCACTACAAATTCCAACACCAAGAGACTTTTTCATTTACTTTATTTTCTTCTATTTTCGTTAGTAATTACTGAAATGTCCCTACTTCCGTTAAAGTTAACGGTTATCTTGGATGGAAAGTCATTAACGGGGTGCAAATAGAAGAGAAATTAATTTTATGGGGTGCAAGTTGACAGAGAAAATAATGTAGACTGAAATCGCAAAAATAAAAATAAAAGTGGATTACGAACTGCCAATTACTAAAATAAAAAGAACTTATTATTGAATAACACACAAGTCAAAGATTTGTTAGATGATTTGTTGCCATTTCTTTCTGATTCTACTAAGAATACTATGCAAAATCTCACCAATCACCACAGATTCTACAGTAGTTTCTACTCCAAACTCTGTCATTTCACTATCTCGATGAATATTGTTCATCCGTTGACCAGTGATTGTATCTCGACGGATGTGCTTAACAGCAATTATCCATTGACACTTTCAACTACTACTTCGACGGATGTTTCTCATCCGTTGACAATCACTGCACAAATTGAAATCTCAACTGTTGTCACAAGTGCAGATGATTTAGTAGTTGTACAATCACTCTTAGGATTGAGGAAAGGGAGTGAACATAGTGAGAGGCTGAATTGCTCTCAGGCAAAAGGAGAGGAAAAGAGTGAAAATATGCAAGGTATTTCTTCTAGTTGGCAAAAGTGAGTGAGTGGAGTCCCACCTTAGTAGGTGAAGGTGAAGGTGTGAGGGTGGGAAGCCAAGGGGAGCCCTTGATGTAAGAAAAGAGAGATTATGAGAAAAGCAGGTACAGAAGAATGGGAAGATCCCATTGTTAGTGAGTTAAGGGATGTCAATAAGGCTGAAAAGAAATAGCTATTTCAGCAAGATTATCAAGCTGTCTTAGACTCTGTTTCTTTTAAAGCTGAGGCATTTACTCACCATGTTCCAGCTTATCAAGTTCTAGCTGAACAGGACAATGTGGCTTCTGAGAGAATTCTCAACTTCGTGCACACAACTGCTTCTATGCAAAGGGCCAATGATGCAATCACTACCATGTCCTTCACAGCTGGTGATGAATTTGACTATCCAGCTGGTGGTTCGGAGGAGTTTGGGGATGAAGATGATGATGAAGAAGATTTCATGCACACAGGGGGAGAAGCAGGCCATAGCTCAAGTACAAACACTCCATCTTGGATGTTTAGCAAAGATTGTGATGAGCACCATTTCAAATCAACTCTCTTCACATCATTCAACAAACTCAGACAGCTCTTCAAGCCACTACAAATTCCAAACAC
>NW_027421445.1:0-9877 GCF_009905375.1 Apium graveolens
CAAGAATTATGATTGGGAGATTCTTTATCATTCGGGAAAAGCCAATGTGGTGGCTGATGCCCTTAGTAAAAAGGAGAGACTCAAGATAATAATGTCTTTGGGAGAGTTTATTAGAGATTTTGAGAAAATGGAAATAGAAGTGAAGGTAACCGGAACCGGTACCGAAAAGCTGTTTGAGATTGCAATAAAGTCCGAATTATCGGAAAAGAACATATTATGACAGAAAAAGTGATGAATGAAGGCAGAGAGCCAACAAATAGATATGAGATTAATACAGAGAAAGATGATAAGGGAATAATGAGGTATTCCTATAGAATTTGGATTCCAAATGTTCAAGAGCTTAAAGATGAGATCTTAGATGAAAGTCATAGTTCAAGGAATAAGATTAAGGGCAAACCCTGAATGTGATAGTCAGGGAGGACGCCATCAAGATAGAAGGAACCCATAACATAATGAAGTGGAAAATGAGGATTTTAACGTATAAGATAACCCCAAGTATGGGAGAAGGATGAAACATTTCATACTAAGGAAACGGAAAGTCGAGTAAGGAAAGGAGACCCGAGACGGTACTCCTATACGGCAATTCATGGACCTGTCTAAAAAGAACTTAGACTATTATCCCCAACCACCACCTTGAGGAAACAATGCGGTAGGAAATTCTTTCATGACCTTTAAGTCGCTAAGCTCTCAGAGTTCCAAGGAACAAGCTGACCCAGCCGAGGTAAGAGCCTGGCTAAAGGAAATAGAGGAATCATTTGAGATTCTAAATGATTGACGAACCACAAAGGACTGTTTTTGTCACTTACCCTCATAAGAGAGAGGCCACCCGCTGGTGAAAGACCAAGAAAGGCATGGAGCCAGAGGTTATGATAAACTGATTAAGGTTCAGCCAATTGTTTTCGGGAAAGTAATTCCCAAGGTTATGGAGAGAGTGTAAAAGCTTTAGAGCCAGAACAAAGGCAGACGAGTATGATGAATTGTGACTTTAAGTTGTAAAAGTTGTCAAGATTCGTTCTAAGGGCACGAATCCAGAATAACGGGATGTTTGAAATCAATGCTTATGTTGTGTTGGTTCATGAAATAATGATAAGAGAAAGGAAAATAAAAAGAAATTGAAGTGGAAAGGAATATAAAGGCAATAGAGTTTGAGGAATGATAAGGAGTTGGGTATGAGGAAACCCTAAAGACTCGTAGCAATAGAAATAGAAAAGTATGTAATCGTCAGGATGAAGGTGATTCACCATGAGTTAAATTGAAGGTTGAAGGAATAAGAGATACATATATTTTATCCCCTGTAAGTTGGGAGGATTTGAGGAAACCTTGAGATAGTTCGAAGGATAAATATTGAGACACGGATAAACCGAGGAGACAAGAAAGTAAGAAATTAGGAAAAATTTGATGAAGGAAGTGACCTTCAAGAATGTGAAGTGTAAGACCGGTGGCTTGATACCCAACGTTCGGGAAGTAAGTCCATCTATTGAGTCGGCATAAGCAACATGGGCTCAGTGGGCGTCCATGATAGTGTAAGTGGCTCAGTGGGAGTCCATCAAATGCATAAGTGGCTGAGTGGCAGTCCAGCATAAGGTCCTATTGCGACCAGGGTGATGACCAGTGGGGAATTCGTCCGTCTACTAGTAGAAAAGGTTACTTATTGGTATCTTTGCCTGATCAGCAAGATATCAGGTTTATGCCAAAATTCTTTCCTTTCCAAATTTATTGGATATTGCAATTCTGTTCATACTTTACATGACAGAGGTTTTCAGGAAACGTATGTATATATATATAGGTGTATATTATATCGGGACTTAATGAGGTATATCATAACTTCATTTTTCAAAATATTTCAAAGATTGAATCTATTCAAGTCTTATCTTGTAGTCTCATCAGTGTGATGAACTTTTGAAATTAATTATAACTTGAACGGTGGTAGTTCAAGTAGTATTTGGAAAAGATATAAGTATATTGGAGTATCTTGTAACTTCATCTTTTAAACTTATATCTAGTAAATGATTATCTTATGTATGACAAAGATTTTCAGAAAAATATTGAGACAAGGTTAGATATATTAGATCACCTTGCAACGATATTTTTATACAGTTATAAACTGGAACTTTGTGTATATTATGCATGGAAGAGGACTTCCAAGATTTTGAAAAGTATATATGTATATATACTGAATATTTTGCGACTTCATCGTATTAAGATATTAAACTTGGTTCATTTCTTTTGACCAAGACTTTCATGAGTACTATGAGAAGGCTCATATATTGTTAATCATTATATATATTATTTTGGTGGGCTTGCTGCTCACCCTTGCTTTCTTCTTTCATCACACACATCAGATAGACAAGATGAACATGACCAAGCTCCCAATTCGCGAGCGGATAGGAAAAATTCCGCAGTTTCCTATAGGCGTTGATGTCGCTGTAGCTGAGGTAGGAACTACCAATAGGCTAGGCTTTCAACTTTTGATGTACCAGATTTATGTATATTTATGAATTGTAATAATGGCAAAGAAATGTAAATTTATTCAGAAACCTTTTCAAGGTGTATTGACATATAATTGTGGAATAAAACGACTTGTGATTATTTTTTTTGGATGTTCATCTCTGAGACTATAACGTGTGGTGTGTTTATTGTGGGGTCACAGTACAGAGTAGTTGATTTATTATTAAGATTGGGTGTTATTAAGGGAAATGGAACTCGTGACAACCCGGATCCCCGACCCCGGATTTGGGGTGTTACATCAGCCCTACTTCATTTTCAAAGTAAATAACGTTTGAGAGCTGCTCTGCTATGTGCAATAAGTTGGCAAAGGTAGTTACTTTTTGAAAGATATAAAGGTCGCTGAGAAGGAATGTAATGGAATTGATATAGTACATTCTAAAAGCAAATGAAAATAATGTTAAGTTGAAATTCCTAAGAGGATACTCTAAGCCACTGGTTCTTTAAAGGTATTTAAGACTACATCTGCATAGGCTCTTTTGAAGGCCACTAATCTCTAAAAAAAACCACCAAAGATCAAATCAAAAACATAAATAACAATCTCCGATTAAAATTACATGCATTCAAACAATTATACAACTCTAATTAAAAATAACTATTTAATACTAATTAAAATCAAAGCCTCAATTAATCACAAAAAGGGTTTCAGATTGAAACCCCCAATTTAAAACTTAGTGTTTGAAGTTTACCCAATTCAAGATTTGACTTCTTCAAACTCCGACTTGTAGTTCTTGATCTCCGACTTAACTGAACTTCGGCTCCAACCTTTTTAACCTCCTATCTCGGATCCAAGACCTCGAATTACAAGCAAACAGATAAGAGGTGTGTTATTTCCCAACAATACAATAACATAATTACAGAATGGGGGGTTGAATGGAATTCTGGTTTCTTTCTGATTTCTAAAAAACTCTTTATAAATATGCAACTGTGTTTTTGAATAAGCAAGAATGCAAATTAAGTTTTTGAAGTATTGTACTAACACAAAGTAAATAAACACAAAGTTTAAAAACTTTCTGATGGAATTTTCTTTTCACCAGAGATATATATTTAAGAAATCTATGTGATGCAAAATGCACACAGCTGCTTACAAGTAATTTAGAACAACTTAGAACTTGAGAGTACTTTCTAAAGATACAGCTTGCTAACTCTCTAGTTCTTTCTTGTTCTAGTTGTTGTGCTAGTTATTCCAAAATACTTGCTACACTTGGTTTATATATAAACCAAGTTTACATGTGTAATAAGACAAGAATAATATTCCTATCAGCTAGGTCCAAGCACATGCTTCTTCATTTCTCTATCCAATGCAATCCAAGTAAGATACAACAACTTTGAACGTCCTTATTTTGCATGGAAATGGAAATACTTCATTTTCTTCTAAAACCTATAAGCAAGCTGCCATATTCTCTGTCAAGTCACTATCAACCGCTATCTTGTTGATCATCCATTGAAGATTCATTGATGTTATCCGTTGAAACTTTATTGTTGTTATCCGTTGACACTATATTAGAGTCATCCCTTGAAGCTTTCTTGTTAACATCCGTTGAAGCTTTATCTGATATCAGTTGAAGAACCCTTGACTAGCTTATCCATTAAAGGCATATTGAGTTATCCGTTGAAGCTTGTAGAGTCATTCGTTTAAGCTTTTAGTTTAGCAGTTGAAGATGTTTCCTTAGTAGTTGATACTCTTTCACTTATACAAAATTACAAGGCATTTTATATTTACACTTAACCCACCTATTTTGTAAATCTTAATAGTAGTCAACATGACTTAGAAAGTATAATAACTACCAAACCCCTCGGCTATCATAATGTACAGAATATGCTACATACTTATTAACAAAAACCACTCCTTCAACGGATAGACAGACTATGGTTATCCGTTAAAGGCTACTAAATGACACTAAACAAATGTTTTTAAGATGTTTTGGTGAGTTATCATCAAGACTGTAACATATTCCTAAAAATCTCCCCCAATTTATGTCCAATGTAATTATAGGCATAAATTCAGGTTAACTTGATGATAAGAAAACACCCTATAATATAATATATTAACAAGTAGACACTTTGCAAAGTACTTCATTATAAAAGAAATGAACAAAGATGGTTGATAGAAGTTTACATGCCATTATCAAGGTGCTCCTCTAGTCTGAGTAAATCATTTTCTTTTCCTTGATTCCCTTATTTTCCTTCCCAACTTCTCATTGTTTTCCTCAGTCAGGAGTTGAAGTTGTTTGTAAAACTCATCTTTATTTTCTTCATTTATATCCAGCATCTCCAGCATCTCTTTGAGATTTTCATTACTTAAGATTTTAAGCTAATATTCAATTCTGAAAAATCTTCTGACATACTTCTCATCTCTAAACTCTATGATCCAGTAAGGTTTCATGTGCACTCTATTTCCAGTATTTGGAATAGATAGAACCCTCGGTAGTGCACTAGGATCTTTCCAGCTTTGTCTAATTTGACATATCTTCTTCAGTATTTCCGATTTAGCAACCTTCGTGAATCCAAAGTCTTTCTTCATTACAGAAAATACCTTGACTAAGACATTGTAGCTTTCCTCAAGAATCCTGTAGAATGGCCATATTATCGCATTACTACCCTTGTATCTGAAAACCAATCTTTCTAGAAGTTTATAAGTAGCATCAATTCCTCTTACTTCTTCTAATTCTTCCAAATAGAGTTGAATATCAGAAAATTCTTTGATGTCACAGATGTAGAGTTGATCATCTTTGTTGATAGTAGGCTTCTGTGGTTTTGAGATGGCTTTTGTTGGAGGTAGGGTTGGCTTCTTCTTCCTTCCTGTAGTTCTCTTCTTGGTTGACAAAGGGATGTTTAAAGCAGGGATTGGTAAGCTCTCCCAATCTATAGGTTTTTCCTTGGGCACTATTGGTTCACCATGATAGTTTCCTTCATGATACACCTTGATTTCACTTGGGTCCACATTGGGCACAATTGATTGAGTTGTAGTAATAGATTGAGATGGCTCACTCTTCTCTTCTGAAATTTTGCTTGGCCTCTTAGCTCTCACCTTTACTCTTCTGCCTGTTTTCCACTCAGGCTTCTCTTTCTTTTCATCAGTCAATTCATTTTCAGTAGCAGGCTTCTAAATCTTCTTTTGAGCTTCCTTAGCAGCCTGCTTTTTCTTTTTATTTGATTGTGACTTTAACCTCAGGGCTTCCTCTTTCTTTGCTTCTACAAACTTTGGATGTCCACTCATTATACAGATTATTTCTCCATGTCTATAAATTCTTGCTATTCTTTTTCTCAAAGCTACATCCTTGGTTGTCTTGTAGCTAGAAATTGATTTTCCTATGAGTTTCTGTTCATCAGGCCTGGTAGGTGAATAATCTAGCTCCATTGGGTATTTGTTTGAAAATCTGAAAGTTGAATGTTTAGGCTTGAGCACCACAATGGGCTTGAGTTTATTTTCACCTAATGTTTCTTCCTTTACACCCTTTCCCAGCTTCAATTTATCTAATATAAGTGGCCTCAACTGTGTGAAATATTTCACAAATTCTGATGGTTTTGCAGTTGAGCCAAATACTTGAGCTGTAGCTAGGTTGATCCGGTCTATGTTTTCCAACTCCCCCTTTACTGGTGGCTTTGGCAAAGTAAAAGAATGAACTATTACCTTAATTACTTGTACATGCACACCTTTCTCCTCCTTTTTGTTATCATCAAGAAGAAATGTAGAGGTTGAAGATTGTGCAACCACCAGTTCTTGGAGTAACCGAGTCTGTGTGTCTTGATTTTCAATTATCTTGGCCAAGGAAGCTTCAACATTAGTCATTCTTTCATCCAAGGCCTCAACTTTTCTAGACATGTCTCCTTCCTTAGCTTCAGTTGTAGCTCTCTAATGGTTGTGGCAGGAAGCTTCTCATCCAACTTGTTGTACATGTCCCTTTTTACTTTATCAATAGATTATTGTAGACCATCCACATCTAGAGCCTGTTTAAGGTGTTAAATTTTATGAAGTTAAAGAGACTCTAGACGGGCTTGCAGAAGAGACCTTTTACTAGCACTTGAAGTAGCTGCTAAGCGAGCTCTTATGTTGAAAGGCATCAAGACTTACAGTACCGGGGTACTCATCAGCTAGTACATCTAGTATACTCTTCAAGCTGTTTGAACAACGGTTAAGAGGAAAGGGAGAGACATGAGCTATACCTTTCATTGACCATATTGTAGCACTCTTGTTCATTGCTTCCTGAGCAGAGAGGGAAGGCCTGTTGAAGTGATTCTCAGACATCTTGCAAGGATGAGAACTTGAGAGATTGAGAGCTCTTACACTAAAGAAAATTTGAGAGAAATTGAGAACTGAAAATGTGAATGAAAATGAATACTTTTCATCTTCTTTTATAGGAAAAAGGGCACTTGCTATAGCAGGTCACAACACTGGCCGGTTCGTCTTATAGGTAGAATTTAAAAAAAGACCTATAAATCGATAAAAAATGGTCAAACACTGAGAAGAAAGGACATAATAAACGAGTACGATGATTAAAGATATCAGATATCGTATCAGTGCTCAAAGAAAAGCTTAAGAAATGCTAAAGCCAGGGTGTTAGTCTTAATCTAAGACTGATTATATTAATCATAGTGTTTAATGAAAAGAGCAAAGTCTAGCTCTTAAACTACTGATTACGGCCAACTATAGCCACGACTGAATCATAGAAAGGTTGAAGTCTGAGAACATCTATGAAACCATGCCCTCGAAGTCCAGAGACATCACAAAAGGGACATCCCCGCCTACTAAACAGAGCCGACCTCCCTTCTTGGTGGGTTGGAGCCGACTAAGGCATCCTCGAAAGGACGTCCAAACTTGTCAAGAACCAACAGGGATGTCCCCAAATTAAGATTCTAAGAAAATCATTAACTGAAGTCAAGGGACCTTCCTAATGAAGACTAGAGTCTCCATGAAGACTAGAACATCCATGAAAGAAGTCTCTATGAAGACTAGATAGTCCATGAAAAGAGTCTATGCGAAGACTAGAACATCCACGAAAAGAGTCTCCGTGAAGACTAGAACTTCCACGACAGGAGTCTCCGTGAAGACAAGAACGTCCACAAAATGAGTCACTGTGAAGATTAGAACGTCCACGAAAGGACTATTCGTTAATACTAGAACATCCACAGAAAGGGGTCCCTCCAAGACACCCCCGGCTAACCTTTCCATTTTCACGGATTGAGGTTGGCCATGAGCCCTACGACACAAAGGTCCCGGCCGACCAGGGCCTTAAGGGCCTGGTCTTCAGGCCGACCAAGTCCAAGTATGGCCGCCTCCTCCACATTGAGGGGTTAGGCCGACTAGGATGCTCTCTCACAAAAAAGTCGAGAAATCCCACGATACGGAGGTCCCGGCCGACCAGGGCCTCAAGGACTTGGTCCCGGCCAACCAAGACCAAGTTTGGCCGACTCCTCCACATGGAGGGCTTCTGGCCGACCAGGACTCCCACGATCCTTCTTGGTCGGTCCCGAAAGTTCTAGGAAGAATTTTCGTGACTTTTTGAAATATTTTCGGGTAAATTGAAATTTTTCAGATTTTTAACCTAGCCCCGATTAGGGTCGATTAGTGGAATTTAGCCCCAATTAGTATATATTGCTCATAATTAGCATAAGTTAAGGTTTATTAATGACTTGTTTGATATAGTTAGCCCCATTTAGGGCTGTTTAACTCATTTAGGCTCAGAATTAGCTTAAATTAAGGTTAATTAGTGTATATTGCTCATAACTAGCATAAGTTAAGGTTATTAATGACTTGTTTGTTATAATTATCCCTTTTTAGGGTCGTTTAACTCATTTACGCTCATAATTAGCTTAAAGTAAGGTTAATTAGTGACTTGCGCGTAATAGTTAGCCCTGATCAGGGATGATTAGCTCCATTTAGGGCCGATTAGCCTCAATTAAGGCCAATTAGCACACTTTAGCTTAAAATTAGGATATACAAGCTTAATTGGAAGCTTGTATATGGAAATTAGCCCGACTAGGGCAGGTTAACCCCGTTTAGGGTCGAGTAGCCTCGATTAGGGCATGTTAGTAGCTTTTACCCCATAATTAACCTTGACGAAGGTTAAAAGGTGATCAACGCTCACTTTCTAGTCCCGCTTAGGACAGTTTAGTGTTTAACACCATTCAATTAGCCTGTAAAAAGGGCCAAAGTGTGTATAATCGCACGAAATTTATAAAAGTTGTTGTAAATGTGTAGGTCACTCCACACTTTACTAGTAACGACGATACACATGTAGGGCCGATACCATGAAGGGCCGATACCGATAAAGGACCGAAAGTACCCCGAGTCGCGAATAGACCATTATAACTTCCACGAAAGCTCGAGTAGTTCTCCCGAAAGTTGGGGCAAATGATATGGGTTGAAAATAAGTCCTAAAGAAATAATAAATGTCATATTAATTACTCTTAGAATTCATGTCCAAATCCAAATAAAGACCAAGTCCGTCGAGGCTTGTCACGGACTGAAAACGGCCCCAGTCCTCAACATCAACGAATAAAGGCCGTTCGTGGATAGGGCCCAATACGACTAAAATACTAGAGATGTGACGTCCAACATGGATACTAACTCCTACAAGGAAGGATCTAGAATCTATTTCCTTATAGGAGTCCTAATTGGCTTCTAAGTTGAGGACTCATCCACCAAGTCTTCTAACCTAAGTCTAACCCTAGACTCAACCTCTATATAATGGGATTTACCCCTCAACCTAGAACTACGTTTCTAGCTTGATTCTCTACAATACAGAGATACGTAGGCATCCGGTAAGTACATCCAGTCCGCAACATGAGAACAACCATTAAAACTCGAAGCTCACAAACCCTAGCATTAAATACTAACAGATATATAATTTTTATTCCACAACAACTCACATCACATTATATCATATTTTAAAATATTTGTCAAAATCAATATTAATAGATTTATGAAAATTTGTTGAATGTAATATCTTAAAAATTCTATTGAATACAAAATGCAAAAAGAATTTGGAATTTATTTTTTTTATTAATTTTGTTATAAAAATTCCAACCAATGAACTTATATCTTTTCATTAATTTATTATTTGTTTAATTATTTATTAAATTTAAATATTGTTAATATATATTTCATTCCAAGTTTTTGTAAATATAATTGTAATGATCAAGGAATTATTCAGTTAAATTTTATACTTTTATAGTAAATAAAAATCTATGATTGTTCGAAAATGTGTAGCTAATTTTTATTGAATAAAAAACCTTAAATTCTTATTTTAAAACTAAAATATAGCTTTTGGAATATTTTTTAATAAATTTTACCATGAATCTTACTTTTTGAATTAAATAAAAAATGTTATCTGGCGTTTGATTTTTTAGCTGATATTCAGATTTGTAA